>NC_045446.1:73966520-74207180 GCF_002776525.5 Piliocolobus tephrosceles | reverse complement strand
TTTCTTAGTCCTGAGTTCTAGTTTGATTGCACTGTGGTCAGAGAGACAGTTTGTTATAATTTCTGTTCTTTTACATTTGCTGAGGAGTGCTTTACTTCCAAGTATGTGGTCAATTTTGGAATAAGTGTGATGTGGTGCTGAGAAGAATGTATATTCTGTTGACTTGGGGTGGAGAGTTCTATAGATGTCTATTAGGTCCGCTTGGTGCAGAGATGAGTTCAATTCCTGGATATCCTTGTTAACTTTCTGTCTCGTTGATCTGTCTAATGTTGACAGTGGAGTGTTGAAGTCTCCCATTATTATTGTATGGGAGTCTAAGTCTCTTTGTAAGTCTCTAAGGACTTGCTTTATGAATCTGGGTGCTCCTGTATTGGGTGCATATATATTTAGGATAGTTAGCTCTTCCTGTTGGATTGATCCCTTTACCATTATGTAATGGCCTTCTTTGTCTCTTTTGATCTTTGATGGTTTAAAGTCTGTTTTATCAGAGACTAGGATTGCAACCCCTGCTTTTTTTTGTTCTCCATTTGCTTGGTAGATCTTCCTCCATCCCTTTATTTTGAGCCTATATATGTCTCTGCATGTGAGATGGGTCTCCTGAAGACAGCAGACTGATGGGTCTTGACTCTTTATCCAGTTTGCCAGTCTGTGTCTTTTAATTGGAGCATTTAGTCCATTGACATTTAAGGTTAATATTGTTATGTGTGAACTTGATCCTGCCATTATGATATTAACTGGTTATTTTGCTCATTAGTTGATGCAGTTTCTTCCTAGGCTCGATGGTCTTTACATTTTGGCATGTTTTTGCAATGGCTGGTACCGGTTGTTCCTTTCCATGTTTAGGGCTTCCTTCAGGGTCTCTTGTAAGGCAGGCCTGGTGGTGACAAAATCTCTAAACATTTGCTTATCTGTAAAGAATTTTATTTCTCCTTCACTTATGAAACTTAGTTTGGCTGGATATGAAATTCTGGGTTGAAAATTCTTTTCTTTAAGAACGTTGAATATTGGCCCCCACTCCCTTCTGGCTTGTAGAGTTGCTGCCGAGAGATCTGCTGTCAGTCTGATGGGCTTCCCTTTGTGGGTAACCCGACCTTTCTCTCTGGCTGCCCTTAAGATTTTTTCCTTCATTTCAACTTTGGTGAATCTGGCAATTATGTGTCTTGGAGTTGCTCTTCTGGAGGAGTATCTTTGTGGCGTTCTCTGTATTTCCTGAATTTGAATGTTGGCCTGCCCTGCTAGGTTGGGGAAGTTCTCCTGGATGATATCCTGTAGAGTGTTTTCCAATTTGGTTCCATTTTCCCCCTCACTTTCAGGCACCCCAATCAGACGTAGATTTGGTCTTTTTACATAATCCCATACTTCTTGCAGGCTTTGTTCATTTTTTTTTCTTCTTTTTTCTTTTGGTTTCTCTTCTCGCTTCATTTCATTCATTTGATCCTCCATCGCTGATACTCTTTCTTCCAGTTGATCGAGTCGGTTACTGAAGCTTGTGCATTTGTCACGTATTTCTCGTGTCATGGTTTTCATCTCTGTCATTTCGTTAATGACCTTCTCTGCATTAATTAGTCTAGCTGTCAATTCTTCCACTCTTTTTTCAAGATTTTTAGTTTCTTTGCGCTGGGTACGTAATTCCTCCTTTAGCTCTGAGAGGTTTGATGGACTGAAGCCTTCTTCTCTCATCTCATCAAAATCATTCTCTGACCAGCTTTGATCCATTGCTGGCGATGGGCTGTGCTCCTTTGCAGGAGGAGATGCGCTCTTATTTTTTGAATTTCCAGCTTTTCTGCCCTGCTTTTTCCCCATCTTTGTGGTTTTATCTGTCTCTGGTCTTTGATGATGGTGACGTACTGATGGGGTTTTGATATAGGTGTCCTTCCTGTTTGATAGTTTTCCTTCTGACAGTCAGGACCCTCAGCTATAGGTCTGTTGGAGATTTCTTGAGGTCCACTCCAGACCCTGTTTGCCTGGGTATCAGCAGCAGAGGTTGCAGAAGATAGAATATTGCTGAACAGTGAGTGTACCTGTCTGATTCTTGCTTTGGAAGCTTCCTCTCAGGGGTGTACTCCACCCTGTGAGGTGTGGGGTGTCAGACTGCCCCTAGTGGGGGATGTCTCCCAGTTAGGCTACTCAGGGGTCAGTGACCCACTTGAGCAGGCAGACTGCCCCTTCTCAGATCTCAACCTCCGTGTTGGGAGATCCACTGCTCTCTTCAAAGCTGTCAGACAGAGTCGTTCGCGTCTGGACAGGCCTCTGCTGCTTTAGCTGAGCCCTGTCCCCAGAGGCGGAGTCTACAGAGACAGGCAGGTTTCCTTGAGCTGCTGTGAGCTCCACCCAGTTCAAGCTTCCCAGCGGCTTTATTTACCTACTTAACCTCAGCGATGGCGGGCGCCCCTCCCCCAGCCTCGCTGCTGCGGCAGACTGCTGTGTTAGCAAGGAGGGAGGCTCCCTGGGCGTGGGACCCTCCGGGCCAGGTGTGGGATATAATCTCCGGTGTGCCGGTGTTACAGCGCAGTATTGGGGTGGGAGTTACCCGATTTTCCAGGTGTTGTGTGTCTCAGTTCCCCTGGCTAGGAAAAGGGACTCCCTTCCCCCTCGCGCTTCCCAGGTGAGGCGATGCCTTGCCCTGCTTCAGCTCTCGCTGGTCGGGCTGCAGCAGCTGACCAGCACCGATTGTCCGGCACTTCCGAGTGAGATGACCCCAGTACCTCAGTGGAAAATGCAGAAATCACCGGTCTTCTGTGTCGCTCGCGCTGGGAGATGGAGACTGAAGCTGTTCCTATTCGGCCATCTTGCTCCGCCCCCGCCCATACTAATTTTTAAGAATAATCCTTTGAGCTCTGTTCTTCAGAATGATGACATTAAGTAGTAACTTAATAGTATTTAATATTTTGGAAAAAATCTAATAATTAGCTTAACATTATTTAAATATTTTAAGTGATTATGACCAAATAATCACTGTACTCTTTGAGTAAATCATTTCTCATTGCTTTAAAATCTATTTAATCTCTAATACTATCTGACATTGAAGAAATAAGCCTACCACCTCTTCTAGCAGGCAGTAGTGGGTGGTATTTAGGATCTCAGGACTGAGTTTAAAAACCTGGTTCAACTACTTGCTAGCAGAGTCATCTTAGTTGGGCCAACTCCCTCCTTATTAAATGGGGATCACAATGGTAGCATCAATCCATAGGGTTTATGAGGATTAAGCATTTAACCAATAGCTGGCACATGGTAAGCAATAGAGTCTGGTGGTTAAGATGCAAACTTTACAGCCCAAAGTGTCTAGATTAGTACCTTGACTCTGCAGCTCACTAGCTCTTTGGCCTTGAGCAAATTGCTTAACCTCTCTGGGTCATATTTTCTCATCTACAAAGTGCAAATAAGAATAGAACTTGCTCCTAGAGGTGTTGTGAGGATTAGATTAGTTGATTCACAAAAAGTATTTAGAATAAGACCTGGCACAAACTAACTGACCAACAAACATTAGCTGTATATGCATGTTATCTGTACTATTATTTACTACGTATGGTTTTAAACTTTGTAACAATTGTTTGGTAATGTAATGAAAATATTCAGAGATTCCTCATGGGTTAAATTCAAATGCATTAAAATCATAGGACTAAATCTGGGAACAAAGAAAAAAAGTGAAGCATTTTCATACCACAGTCTCTAGCGGTATGAAAGAATTTCAACCCTCACATTTACTAAAAGCATATTGCAAGGAGCTTTAAAGCCAAACAAAATGGTCATACACATTATTTCTATTAAAAATATATATTATATGTAGCTATTTCTATAATTCAATTAACTATAATTATTCAGCATAGCCCTAAGACAAATACTAATCTTAACCACTCAGCAAAGTAACATCACACATTTATAGATCTTCTGCTAGCTGAGCAACTGTTTGACCTCCATCTGCTCAGCAGAGCACTTAAAGGCTATAGATGACTAAAACTTAATTTTATCAAGAACACATATTTTGGATTTTTATTTTTGACACTAGGGCTCCAGCTGGTTTACTTCAGTCTGAACTCCTTTCTTCCTTGAGCATGGAGTGGGGCAGTAATTGCTGTGGGACCTGGAGTGGGGAAATGGGGAGAAGTGAGCATCAATCAACTGGGTATACCTAGGCAATAACCCAATTAAAGTATACAATGTATGGGAGATGGGGTTACAAGTGAACTTGGTCTATTGAGATGAGGAGATTCAGATAACTGTTAGAAATAACTTTACATCCCTAAAAACCAGGTTCTTGTGAAAGGTCAATTGGGCCTGTTGGGGTTATGCTGAGTCAGCCATACTTCTTTCTACTGTCACTGTCCAGAGGTCACTGATGGGGATTTGTTTCTCTATATAAAGCTTATTGATTTACAGAAAAACTATTTTAGTCTTGTTTAAATTCCTCATCCGTCTCCCAGTACCATAAACACAGAAAGTGCTGAATCAGAGTAAGTTGAACACTTAAATTGGATTTTACAGTAACTCTGGTGATACCTCATGGTCTTAACTTCACTTGGCACCTTATATTTCTTCATTTTTGAATTACAATATGTGTAAAGGGAATACCTACCAATGTTTAACTCATACAATGGAAACTCTTATGCACCCTGGAGTGAAGATAAATGAGATGTAGTCTCTGTCCTCAGAAAGTTTAAATGGGAGAGATGCATGTGAAGTCAACTACCTTTAATGCAAGACAAAATGAACTCAGTTCTATGATGGAGCCTCAGCCATGATTTCATTGGAACAAAGTGGAAGATATGATTCATCATAACTAGGAGAGACAAAATGGTCCAGAAAATCTAAAATTTTCAGCAAACTAACACAGGAACAGAAAACCAAACACCACATGGTCTCAGTCGTGGGAGCTGAACAATAAGAACACATGGACACAGGGAGGGAACATCACACACCAGGGCCTGTTGGGGGCCTGGGGGAAAGGGGAGGGAGAGCATTAGGACAAGTACTTAATGCATTCGGGGCTTAAAACCTAGATGACGGGTTGATAGGTGCAGCAAACCACCATGGTACATGTATACCTATGTAACAAACCTGCACATTCTGTACATGTATCCCAGAACTTAAAGTAAAAGAAAAAAAAAAAAACTTGACATGTGCACAGTTTATCTGCCCTTTCTTGAGCACATGGGTACAATATAGTAAGCATCAAAGATCTAGCCAACTGAGCTAACTGGATTGAATTATGTATATATAATACAGAGTTATCTAGATATACATTAATGTAGTCCTTCAATGATTCAACAAATACGTATTGTTTACTATGCACCTGACACAGATCCAGACAATAGAGATTCACAAAGAAAATTCAGATAGTTCTTGCTCTCAAGGAGATTATAGCCTGGTGGGAAAACACCTATAATGTAAATTGGGGAAAGTACTAGGAATAAATTTAAAAGATTTTTAAGGGGGTACCAATTAAACAGTGCATCAAAGGAGACTTCTATCAGCAAGTGCCACTTAAGCTAAGCCTTGAAATATAAAATAAAATAGACATTTAGCCAGGTAAAGAGTGGGAGAGAGCATCCCAGATGGAAGTAGAGGCATGTGAGTATGATGGCTATAGTGTAGAAAAAGATCTTGATAACTTCTAGGAGTCTAATAATATGAACATTAATTACATGAAATGATACAGCCAAGATGAGCAAGGGCCAGATCATACTTAGCTTTGTTGGCCATATTTGAGGATTTGTGTTTATATTGAAATGCAATGGGAAATTACTGTGGTATTTTAAGCATGAGTGACACATGATAAAATATGTAATTTTTAGAAGGTGATTCTGACTGCTATGAAGCAAATGAATTGAAGAGGGCACAAGTGAGAGCAGAGATCAGTTAGGGGTTACTTGGAGGAAAGAGAAAAAGGTGAATGGATTTGAACTATCTTGATGCCATTTATTGGTAAAATAGATGGTGGTGTTTCAAGGATGAGGTTCATTTTTTTAGGTGGGGTGCCATTTGTGAGGTGGGGAAGATTATGAAGGAATCTCTGCAGAGAGAGGGAACCTCTGATGCATCTGAAAAGGAAATCTCAAGGAAGCAGACCTGGAGAAGATCTTTCTAAAAACCCTGCCAAATTAATATACTGATTTTTCTCTGTATTTTGTGAAATATCTGGGTTTGGAAAAATATTTTTAAATTGACTTTTTTACTTTTTATTAATCTTTAATATAAAAAATTATGAATATGGCTACTTCAGCTATTTTAAAGAGTTAATGCATTTAATAAATCTATTTTATAGATTTTATAGATTATTAATACCCAGAATGTTTTTAGTTTGGGGATTGTGTTTGTTTTTGCACAGAACAGAGGATAAACAGATTTATTCCTTTCTATGCTGTAGGTAAAACATTAAGAGATTCTGTGAAACAGTGATTTGTAGCAAATTAAATTTACAGTTTTTCAATTTCATACTCTGTATTGATTCCATCTATTGCAAAAATTACTAATTTGAGATAACCTTTGATGTATGTGACTTTGTCTTTATAGCAGAGCTAATCTTCCCAACACTCAGATGGAATCAATCATCTGATTGGTGATTTATAGCCATATATTTCAGTAATGGATATTTGGGTAATACTCATTCTGACTTAGAATGTCTTTTCTCAAAATGGGTAAAAACTTTGCTAATATCACAGTTATAGATTTGGTCATTGCAAGCACCTGGGGTGTCTGCATGTGGGCAATCAAATGAGAAAAAAATAGGTAATTATCTGTAGGAAGAAATTACTAGGCAAAGTCATTTAGGCTTGCCAAGCAACCAAAAATCAAGCAAAGGAGGAAAATCTAAAGTGTGTATGTGGGTTTCCAGGAAATAGATTTACTATAAAAGGCTTCCTAGTGACTTTCCCAAGAACACATTAAATCATAACTTCTGAGGAGCTATTAATATATAATTAAAGAAGTACAAAACTGTTTGTTTCTATGGCCTGGGTCAAAGAAGCCTGAAGCTATAGGAGAAATTAGATGACTTCTTTTAAGATGCTCTTGTTGCTTAGGAATCATATAGGTGACTTAAGGCTAAATTCTAAAACCAAAAATATGACAGCCACAGTTTTATTAATTGATATACAAAGGTAGCCTTGCTTGTGACTTTATTTTAGCCACCTTACTCATTAATAAAAACTGAAAGAGTGATTAAGTCTAGGTAGTGACGAATTTTAGCAGTTCTCCTCCGTTATTTTTTAAAATGTTTTTAAACTCTGTTTTGATTTCTCTAGAGATATATACTTTTTGCCATTACAGAGCCCTGTATCAGTGTAAAATGAGAATGTAGTAAAGATTGTAAGTTTATGTTTTATACAGGAAAAATGGTAACTATGAAATGCACAAACTGTAGAAGTCACTATACCAATGAACATTTATAATGTTCATAATTCAGTCATTAAAGAAGACATATGTGTAATGAAGAAGTTCCTGGATATCTTCAAGCAACCGTGAGCCTAGAACAAATATATGAACCACTTTATGACTCACTTTCCTCACCTGCAAAATGGTTATACTCTAAATATGTAATTCACAGAGTTATTTTCAGGATAAGAACTGTAAATTCTTAATAAACACTTATAATATTTTTACTCTTATCATAATTGGCAGAAAGGGAAATAAAGAAAAGCAGCAAAGAACTCATTAATACAAGGGACTAAAGGATTAGATTGTATTTAATATAATATTTAATATAAAATACTATGAGAGGTTCTTTTTTTTTCCTTCAACTTTTAATTTAAATTCAGAGGTACATGTGTAAGATGTGCAAGTTTGTTACATAGGTAAACGTGTGCCATGGTGGTTGGCTACACAGGTCATCCCATCACCTAGGTATTAAGCCCAGCATCCAATAGCTATTCTTCCTAATACCTGATGCTGTCCCTTCCTCCTGGTCTCCCTCCAATGTGTGTTGTTGGCCCCAGTGTGTGTTGTTTCCTTCCACGTGTCCGTGTATTCTCATTGCTCAGCTCCCACATATAAGTGGGAACGTGCTGTGTTTGGTTTTCTGTTCCTGCATTAGTTTGCTGATGATAATGGCTTCCAATTCCATCCATGTCCCTGCAAAGGACATGATCTCATTCCTTTTTTACGGCTGTGTAGTATTCCATGATGTATATGTACCACATTTCTTTATCCAGTCTATCATTGATGGGCGTCTAGGTTCATTCCATGTCTTTGCTATTATGAATAGTGCTGCAATGAACAGACACCTGCATATATCTTTATAATAGAATGATTTATATTTCTTTGGGTATATACCCAGTAGTGGGATCGCTGAGTCAAATGGTATTTCCGCCTTTAGGTCTTTGAGGACTGTCTTCCACAATGGCGAAACTGATTTATGTTCTCACCAACAATGTAAAAGCATTCCATTTCCACACTGTCTTCCACAATGTTTAACCTAATTTACACTCCCACCAACAGTGTAAAAGCATTACATTTTCTCTACAACCTTGCCAGCATCTGTTGTTTTTTGTTTTTTGTTTTGTTTTTGTTTTTGTTTTTGTTTTTGTTTTTACTTCGTTTTAATAGCCATTCTGGCTGGTGTGAGATGGTATCTCATTGTGGTTTTAATTTGCATTTCTCTGATGATCAGTGATGTTGAGGTTTTTTTCGTATGTTTGTTGGCTGCATATATGTCTTTTGAGAAGGGTCTTTTCGTGTCCTTTGCCCACTTTTTAATGTGGTTGTTTTTTTCTTGTAAATTTGTTTAATTTCTTTGTAGATTCTGGATATTAGACCTTTGTCAGATGGATACATTGAAAAAATTGGGGGGAGGTCCTTTAAAAGCACTAGAATATTTGTTGAATTAATGAAGTGACTATCCATTAAAAGTTTTTAATATTTTAGCAATTCCAGATAGAACCAATATGTATTTGGCTTATGCATGCATGTATGCATATATATATGTAAATGTATTGCTGCTATGTGTATATGCACATATATGTTATGCGCAGCTGTATTTTTTATTTAGCTCTATATAAATTTGTTTCTAACAGGTTTGAGTTATGATGTGTCATATAACTCTATGCTTTATGATAATACACATATATGTTTAGGTTTTTTTCTTTGGTTTTCCTCGTTTGGAAATCTGTGTCAGTATATGCCATGTGCAGAAATAGTTCCAAGTATATTAAAACCTAGCCTTATGATGTGTCCTTAGCACCAGTTTCCATCACTTGTCCCTCACCAATGTGACTTACTCCTGCTTTTTACATCTCCATTTATACAAGTGCTTGTCTTAGTCACCCACAGTAAAAGGCCTTGGATGTCCTTTTTTTCCTTTTGGTTCTGTCTTCTTTGCTGCTTTGTTAAATCAGGCATCATACCTTTTGGAAGCCACTTACAACATAATTAATCCTCTCTTTAAAATCTATACTGCCATTATTATGATGTTCCTATCGTCTTGATATCTTATCTGGTCTACTATAATAGGCTTCATTGCTGGTGCCTCCCTTCCATACCAACACATATCTTCTATATCAATCTTCCAAAAATTCAGAACTGTTCTTGATTCTCCCCTGGTAAAAAAAAAAAAAAAAAAGCCTCCAGTAGATTTTCAATGCCAGTAAGTAGCATTTTATGCACTCTATGATCTCTTTCTCCTCCAGCCACAACATTTGGTTTCAGTCTTCTCTTCTTTATTGTCCCTTTCACATATCTCCTGATGCAGGTGAGCTGCCCTGTGTACCATTTCTTAAACATATGCCATACTTTCCTGACTCTAAGCCTTTGTTCATTTCAGTCCCACCTTTAAATATCTTCTCTTACTATTATGACCAGTATCTGCTGACATCATATCCATCCCCCAAGGGCCAGTTAAGTGTTAACTTCTTCACAAAGCTATCACTAATTGACCCCATCAGAGGCAATCTTTCATTTCTAAGAACTTCTGATGTGCTTTATTTCTTCTTTTTTTGTTCATTCTTTTGTCGGGTCAAGTAACCCATAGGGCATGAAAAGGATGGATATCAACAACCCAAATTAAGGAGATAAAGAAACTGCTAATTCTAAGACCTAAGTCATTAATGTAATGATGTCTACCTTGGCCAATACTAAATTTGAAGCATTACGTGACACTTAAAAGGAAAGTACAAGCTCCTGTCTGTGACCTAATTCTGAGTAGTAAATGGAGGAATTGGGGCAGAGATGAGTGGGAAGCACAAGATTGATCATAACCATCAAAGCAATGTGGCAAGGGAAAAAGGAATGGCTCAGATGGAAGCTGACAATTTTACAACTGCAAAGAGTCCTTATGAGTGAAGTCTATGTTTTGGCACCTTACCTTTTTTCACTCCTTACAGAAATTGTCTGTACAAGAAATTGGAGGCATTTAGGGGCACATTGTTTACCAATCCACTTAATCAAAAAACAATTTTTTAATTATTGATTATTTTTATTTTATAGCTTATATGACAAATTTTGTGTCCAGCTTGTCTAAATATCAACTTGATTTGCATCTGATATTATTGACAGAATTTATTAAATATCTAACTTAAATGAATTTTACCAGCTTTTCTATTTATCATACTCATTTTCTTTATCAGATCTGTTCTTGCTCCTTCATCTACTCCTGTTTTTTTTTTTTTTTTTCTTTCTGATGCCAACATGGCCAAAGTGAACTATCCAGTCTTGATTTGAGGAAGTCATCTGAAAATTTCCAGAAATTAGTCATTTGGCTAATTGATAGGCCTAGAGCTGTCAGTATTGAGCATGTAAGTGCTCAATGAACACTGAATGAGTTAAAATTTTAATTGAAAATAAAATGCACTGTTCTTCACACTTAGTACAGAGACTGCCTGCACTGAAATTCTTCTTTTTTCTCCAATCTGTCCATGGATAGCTTTGTCAATAGTTTGGTTTTTTACTTTAACAAGTTGGATTTTCTATCTTGTAACCATAATAACTTGGGGATGTTTAGATTAGCAACGTTTTTAGTTATCTGAAATTCAGCTGTTCATGACCAAGCATCTTACCAGATCACTGGTAGAAACTAAAAACACAGTTTGTACAACTGGTTTGATTACTGGCACCCAACCATTTACGTATCAGGGGACATCATGCATTTTCTTATTTTTTGCCATGGAGTAAATTACTATGTTTATTGATTTTCTAATGCATGTGCAAAAATGTCTCTGAATACAGGAAACAGTTTACTTTTTATTCAGGTTCATGTCCTGGGGTCAAGTTGCTAGTGGTAGGTGGACCTGTTTTGGGTGAAAGGCCATGCTGAACAATGGTTTGTTCAGTAAGCACAAATAGCAAATTTAACTATTTGGCATGAGGTCTCAAAACACTACATTTTCCTTTTAGTGGTAATTTTTTTAAATACTTTTGAATTACCACAATTGTTCCCTTGGGTGCACAAGGAGATTTACTTGAGTATATATATAGTACAACCTTCTATTGGAATAAAATATATGGAATAAGAAAGAAAGTGGTGAACTGTTTGTGTTAAACCAGGGAAGCAGTCTTCTTAGAAATAAATTATAGTTAAATTACCACTCTCCTGTCCACCAACGAACACATTTTTTATTACTATTATTATTAAATGAAGAATACCATATTTGATAAATTTACCTTGTTCCCAGGTACTTTTCTGTAGAATTTCTTGTGCATGCACATTGTTAATTTCTGATTATTTCTGTATATAAAACATATGCTTGTGAATTGGAAGGCTCTTTCTCTAAGCTAATATGTGGTCAATATTCATAATGATGTCTATAAACAAGCTCTCTCCTGAGATTGTGTAGCAAATCATTTATCATGAAAGAATAAACTACAGATATTGCCACTGTAATTCCCACTGTTCTGTATAATACAACATTATGAGAGAATTAATCACTTGATTACATTTGCTAAATCTTTATGGAAATTAATGAATGATGCCACTCCTGTCATGTGCCCTTTGGGGATAGCATTGCCACTGTTTCTTTTCAGTTTTCTTATTTGCTATTTAAAGCTGATCTATAATTTTTTAACAGAATTTTGAAGTCAAAATTATTTTTACAATGAAAATTTCAGATCTAAATAATTGCACTGTACTAAATGTACTTTTGGGTTTTCAACATTTAAAATTTCGTCATTCACACAACAAACCCTGTGAAGAGCCGTGAATATTTACTGAAGGTAAATATTTACCTACGTGGAATTGTTTGTAAGCTTTAAAAAAAAATGTTGCTGTGGTAAATACAACTATAAAACTTTAAATTCATGGCCAGCAGCAAAGCAATTTGATGAAAAGAGTGTGGGATTTGGAGCTAGGACTTAAGTTGAAATCCTTGCTTAACTTAAATAAGCATTAGAGATATTGGGTATGTATCAGCATCTAATTAAATTTTTAGTATTCTTCTTTTTGTTTGCTTTTTTAAAAGGAAATATGTGCAGAAAATAATCATCTATTCACTCAATAAATATTTTATTTCAAAAACATATTGGGTCAGGAAGTTGTAAATGCTAAATTAAAGGAATGAGAATAAATAAAGAAATTTTGGCTTTTTTCCCAAGTATCTTCTTAGAAGACTGGCATTTACCTAGACTGAAATAATGCAGTCCTCCTCTGCTGACTGATACTAACTTCATGCTAAATTCTTCATTATCCCCAACTAAATCCATTTTGGTTCCTCAACTCATGGACCAATGTCCATTAAATTTTTCTCCTTCTATGGAACACTGAGATCCAATACATTAAAACTTGCGGTACTTTTTATTCATGGACCATGACTCCTAATGTCACTAAGCTGTCAGTCAAAATCCTGTACTACATAGACTTTGTCTCCAAACATAACTCAATTATAGATAGATATTTTGGGTACTTTATCCTATATAGAAAACTTACTAGGAAAGATAAAATGAAATCTATTTTAATGTCTGTAAAGAACGCCAACTTAAGCATTTTTAAACATGGACGATTCTACGGGTTATTTAGTTATGAGATCCCACTGAGTTCACTGAAAATTGAAAAATTGCGAAATAAAGGTTGATATTAGGCAAGGTTGAGAATTATTAGTCAAGGCTGAAAAAATAGCAGCTAAGAAAAAGGAAGAGTAAAAATGACGCAGGAAACAAACTAGACACATTTCTGGAAGAGTCAGTGCTGTATCGTGGTGAAAGAAGGTATATACATATAATTTGTTCAGTATAAGCCATTAGTCACATGAAGTAAGAGTTCAATAGTTACTTCCCAGGAACCTAAAAATAGTCATTGAGTTTTGAGTAGTAGTAGAGTCAAATGAAAATTTTATTCTTCATAGTTCCATTTATTTGAATCAACTGAATGTGGTAGCAATTTTTTTAATTATAATAATTTTGATGTGCAAGAATTATAAAATGTCAAATATTCTGATCTCTCTCAATACACATATTCACTCATATATTTTCACTCATTACATTTAGTAGCAAAAAGCATACAATTACTTTTGCACCAAGCTAATATTTAACAAAGCATTAATTGAACATGCTTTGAAGACAAGACTAAAAATTGGGTATAGAAACATGGTGTGCCCTCAAAGGAAATAGTGGTCACAGTATAGTGTGTAAAATGTGACAATACTATAAATATATGCCCAGGCTTTTTCTAGGAAACTTTGAACAAGGCTTCAGTTTCTGCTTTAATACTCTGGAGAGAAAGTTTTCCAATCCTAGTGGTAGCTGTTCACTTGGGAATGAAGGTAAACAAATTGGATTATCAGAAACAAGATGGAATTTGGCAAGTGCGTATGTTACCCAGCACATGTAGATATAAAAGTGAATACCACAGGTATAAGGAAAGGCTGGTTATAAAAATAACGGAAAGATAAATATAAAGATACTGTCTTTAGGGAAAGTTTTTCATGAAACACAATGTGTATACTACTAAAGAACTCTTTTCCAGATTATGAGAACAGGTTATTTTCTCCTTTGGTAACTTACAAAATTAATAAAACTTAGGGAAAATTAGCAACCAAAACCATTAGAAAATTTTGCCTACAGTGATAAAAGAAGCAGTGAAGTACAACTTAATGCAATACATTAAAAACCTGTGACTAAAAGAAGGAAATTGTAGCAGAAAGGCTTAGAGAGGCTCAGATGCTACCTGACTCCCATTCCCCTCCTGAAACTGTACTGGTGATTGACAAAATCCTAAGACTTCTCAGTGATACCATTAAATCCAGAGAAGAGCACACTGAGCTAACAGGCTTATCTTTTTCAAAGAGTAGTTGAAACTTGTGATTGAGAGAGTCTAAAGTGGGTAAAGTGAGTTATGCTGATATTTTCTGGTGGAAATAAAGGTTCTCTAGCCACACCCCGAATTAGAGAAATTTCTCCAATTAGATGCAACTTGGTATAAGACATTTAACAAAATCTTAAAAGCTAGCAGAATGTGGGTCTTATAAGAAAAATGACACACTTGCCTGTAGCCTCTACTGAGATCTCTTCCAACTCCCTTGCCAGCTATTGCTCAGGCACAGAATGTGATCAGAACACAAAATAGCCAGACCTCCACTCCCAGTGTAACTTGGGTGGGAAAACAAACTGATTCTAGGCGCAAAGGACAAAGGTAAACCAGTCACATGCATTATATCAGAGCAAACAGAATATCCAATTGAACTGCCCAATCATGAGCAGGATGAAAAAATTTAATAGCTCTGTAAGAATACCACAATCAAAACCAGAAAGAAGTCTATTATTGTAATCTAATCTATTAAGCACCTGCTATGTATTAGGCAGTGTTCTGTTTTATGCATATATATTATAGTACTTTTAAGAAACCCTATAGGTACTGTTATTATATGTGCAGATATGGAGGTTTAGTAACTTGCCTAAAATCATACAAATGATGACAGAGCCAGGACACAAATCACTGGTGTCTGGCTACAGAGCTCATGCTATTAACCCTGTGTGATCTTGGTCCTCATAACCTGTAAAAAAAAAAAAAGAAGAAGAAGAAGAAGAAAAGGAGGAAGAAAGGAAGGGAGTTATGGAAAGAGACAAAGAGTTTAACCTATAAATCAAGGACAGAAGGGAATTGTTCGCACACATACCTCAGAACCTAAAATAAAAGTATTTTAAAAATTCAAAAAATATATCACTCTTTCCTAAAATATGTCCTTCATCAAAACTGTTATTTATAGCATGTTAGATGTAAATCTGATTATGAATTGAAAAGAAGAAAAAACATATTTATGATGATAAACCAAAGGAAATAATCAAAAAATTATTTTAAACAATAAAGTAATTCAGTAAGATGGCCAAGTTTAAAATCAGAATATAGAAATCAATAGTATATAAATATATGTCCATATATAAGCAGTAATCAATTAAAAAATACAATGGCAGAAAATATATCATTTACCACCATAGCAAAAAATATCTTACGAGTAAACTTTGTAAAGCCCAGCGTGCATTAACTATTTTTCCTGATGCTCTCCCTCCCTGCACCTCACCCCCAATAGGCCCCAGCGTGTGTTGTTTTTCCCCACCTGTCCATGTGTTCTCAGTGTTCAGCTCCTACTTATAAGTGAGAATATGTGGTGTTTGGTTTTCTGATCCTGCTTTAGTTTGCTGAGGATAATGGCTTCCAATTCCATCCATGCCCCTCTAAAGGACATGATCTCGTTCCTTTTTATGGTTGCATAGTACTCCATGACACATGTTTACCTATGTAACAAACCCGCACATCCTGCACATGTACCTCGGAACTTAAAAAGAAGAGAATAAACTTCTTGATAAACATTTAAGATCTATATAAAGGTAACTTTCAAATGCTACCAAGAGACATGTAATAAGGGAATACCATAATGTGACATTGGAAAAGAAGATGCAACATCAAAAAAATTCAATTTTTACTTTTATACTAAAAATTTTAAATAAAAATATCAACAAAAAATGTTATGCAAGAAAATGATATTTAAATTTGTATGAAAAATTAATGAGCAAGAATAGCAAGGAAAATTTATAAAAAGAACAATAATGAGAGGTCCAGGCTTACCATTTATTAAGACATCATACAAAGTTATAATAATTAAAATAAAAATTAAGATATATCAAAGTTAAAGCCTATAGATTCTGAAAATAGACAAGACACATAAAGGAATTTAGTATATAATAAAGGTGGCAATTTGAATGAGTAGGAAAAATAGATTGTTCGATAAGTTATATTGGGAAAACAGGACATCTATCTTTAAAAAACAGTTATGTCCTTTTTCATAACCTACATCTGTATTAGTCCATTTTCATGCTGCTGATAAAGAGATACCTGAGACTGGGCATTTTACAAAAGAAATTGGTTGTTGGACTTACAGTTTCATGTGACTGGGGAGGCCTCACAATCATGGTGGAAGGTTAAAGGTGCATCTCACGTGGTAGCAGACAAGAGAAGAGAGCTTGTACAGGAAACCCCCCATTTTTAAAACCATCAGATCTCATGAGACTCATTCACTAGCACAAGAACAGCACAGGAAAGACCCGTCCCCATAATTCAATCACCGCCCGCCAGTTTCCTCCCATAATACATGGGAATTGTGGGAATTACAATTCAAGATGAAATTTGGGTAGGGACACAGCCAAACCATATCAACATCCAAAATCATTTCTATACTTAACTACAAATGTTTATTTTTAAAAATGAAAGCATACAACTATAAAGGAAATTGGGTAAATTGACACATACTAAAATTAGGAACTTCTATTCATTAAATGATATCCTTAAAAGAGTAAAACAGGAAGACATAGAGTGGATAAGATATTCCCAGTAAATCTATCATGCATTTGTATAATGTTGAGTCTTATTCATAATAAAATAATTTCAAATTAAAAGTAAAAGATGCCTTTTTTAAATCAAATTTTCCGCATTCAAAAATTGTGACAATGCACTGTGTTAGGAGGTGTGGTAAGAGGCTCTTTCTGAGACCTGGAAGAGGCTGGTGGAGTATAAATTGTTCTATATTCTTGGAGAGCAATACCAAAATATCTTTATTATAACTGCTTAAACCCTTTGGCATAGTGATTCTACTTGTAGGAATTTATCCTATACATGTGCCTGCCTATGAGTGAAATGGCAATGTTAATTGCAACAGTGCTTCCAGTTGCAAAAATCGAACCAAAAAATCTAAATGACAAAAGAAGAATAGCTACAATAATTTTATTGCATCCATATGGTGTACTGTAATGCCATTCAGCTTTTTTAAAATGAGGAGCTGAAATGAGTATACTAAATGAATGAATGCACTTAAGGTACTGAATGAATAAAATGAATGTACTGAAATTGAACAAAATCCCATGTATATTGTTAAATTACCTACACATTGTGGGCAGTATGAGTAATGTTATATCATTTGTCTTAAAAAACAAATAAATAATATGCTTATTGATATGATTTGGCTGTGTTCCCACCCAAATATCATCTTGTAGTTCCCATAAGGCCTATGTGTCATGGGGGCAGGGAAGCTGGTCGGAGGTAATTGAATCATGGGGGAAGTTACCTCCGTGTTGTTCTGGTGATCTTGAGTGAGTTCTTACAAGATCTAATGGTTTTATAAGGAACTTTTCCCTTTGACTCATCACTTCTCATTCCTAACATCATGTGAAGAAGGATGTGTTTGCTTCCTCTTCTGCCATGATGGTAAGTTTCCTGAGGCCTCCCAGGCCATGCTGAACTGTGAGTCAATTTATTTTTTTCCTTTATAAATTGCCCAGTCTTGGGTATGTCTTTATTGGTAGTGTGAGAACAAACTAATACACTTACATATACATAGAATATGGATAATATCTGCAATGTCTTGAAAAGTAACTGACAACAGTAGTTGCCCCAGAGAGGGAAACTATGTGGGAAGAAAATTTAGTTTTTCTGTTTATTCTTTATACCTTTCAGATTTTTCTACCACGTACATATATTACATTATTTTTAATAAGCAAATAATGTTTTAAAAAAACACAAAGTTTTTATAATAACCATTCTGACTGGTGTTAGATGGTATCTAATTGTGGTTTTGATTTGCATTTCTCTAATGATCAGTGATGTTGAACTTTTTTTCATGTGATTGTTGGCTGCATGTATGTCTAATTTTGAGAAGTGTCTATTCATGTCCTTTGCCCACGTTTATATGGGGTTGTTTTTTTTTCTTGTAAATTTGTTTAACTTCCTTATAAATGTAGGATATTAGGCCTTTGTTAGATGAATATTTGCAACAAAATTTCTCTCATTCTGTAGATTGTCTATTTACTCTGTTTATAGTTTATTTTGCTGTGGAGAAGCCATAGAGGGGAACAACCACACTGGGGCCTAGTGGAAGGTGGAGCCGGGGATGAGGGAGAGGGTCAGGAAAAATAATTAATGGGCACTACGCTTAATACCTGGGTGATGAAATAATCTGTACAACAAACCCCCATGACACAAATTTACATATGTAACAAACTTGCACTTGTACTCCTGAACTTAAAATAAAAGTTAAACAAAAGAAAAAAAAGAAAACAAAGTTTAAAAATGGAAAGGTGTGCAAAGATATGCAAAGAGAAGTAGTCTCAGCAAGAAAAAGTGATTACTTTTTGCCCATACAAATAAAAATACTATGTACCATGAAATTATAACCAGTTAATAGAAATATTAACATCAACATTTATGAAACTAAAAATGTTAAAAATGCACGGAGAAATGGGAAAAACTACCACTTAATATACATTTTGAAAAATGTTTTGCTCGGAAGAGAAAGAATAAGTGGATTCATTTCAAATAATTCAACAAACATAGAATTTAGTATCTACCACCATAGGCCAGGAAATGTGCTAAAGACAGGGAATACATAAATGATTATGACTGTTCTCTCTCCTTCAGTGTCCATGATATATTATTAGAGCCTTTAAAGAATATCCTTTAATCAGAACTGCCTTGAAATATAGCTTTGTACGTTTAAGTCTACATGTTATATAAACAGTCTGAACAGATTCACATTAACCAAAGTGAATCAAAACGATTGTTTTTCCTGTATACCAAACCTATTCTCTAACTAAAATAAACTAGACTTTATTTTATGAATCTTGTCTTTAGAAATTTCAACTAGTTTTCTTCTTTGATACTCTATTCTTTCCCAGGTGTTCTTGCTTTGATTTTCTGATGAATTGAAGCAATGTGTGGAGAAAATTTTTTTTAAAAAGAGAGACATTAGAACAAAAGGTGCATAATTTTCAGAAGTATCTCTCTCCAGGCTTAAATTCAGACTAGAATTGATATTTTTATTTGTTTAATAGGAAGCTAACATTTTCAGACTCCACATTTGCATTCACTAATAAAAGATAATCTTTTAGGTATATTATCTATCACATAGATTTCCTCACTGCTGTAAATAGTAAAGCAGTGTATTCACTTGCTTATCTGTCGTACACATTTCTACCCTAAATTGTTACTGGCAATAATAATTTCAGATGGCCCCAGCAAGATTGATAATGATCTTTTTCCTGATGACTCCGTTAGATCAGACTTCAGAAGCATTATACTTCGCATGAATCCTTGGAAGCCAAATATGAAAGTTGAATGCTTGGCAACACACCAACCTAGCTGATGAAATTGGATTGCTCACTTCTAAATATTTACTTCAGCACTTTGAAATTAATCTGTATTCATTCACAGAAGGCATTGTGACCCACTCAATGAGGAGTCATGCCTAGTTACTTCTCCTATTAGCTTAGTTGGTACAGTTCCTCATTATTGTAATTTACAAGTTTTAAAACTTTTAACTGGAACTTTTTCTTACAACTTTTCTTAAGAAAACTCTTGCAATTTAAGTAACCTTAAAAAATAAAAATTATCTGGGCTTTCATCAACGTAATTCCTCAGTAAGAAAACATAATTGTGAGAAATGGTATCATGGAAAATGTAATAGTTGATTGTGAAACCTTCAGTTTTGCTGCCATTTGTATTCATGATGCCTTTGAGTTAACAATGTTAGTAATGGAATGGAGATGGGACATCTGTTAGAGTGAAATATTTGATTCATTAGTCAATTGAAAATAAAAAAACATTTTGGAGCTCCTGGCTTATTTGTTTTTCCTTGTTTCTCAAGTCCTAGCAACAACATTTCATTTTCATGAAGGGTATCAGCTATTCTGGGAAGAAGCTAGTTTGGTTTTCCAATAATGGGCTCCCAAGATGTATCTGTGATGATATACAAGTAGACAAGTTTAGATAAGGAAATTACAGAGGTTCTGAAATGTTTTTTTTCTTTAACCTCTAAAGCCTAGAGTTCCCGAAGATTCAGTGTTGGTACCTCCTTATCTCTCTATCAACCTCTTTTCCTAGGTAGTCTTATCAGGACCTGTGCTTCAGGTTTCATAAGTTCCATCCCTATGCTTATGTTTTATCTCTGTGCTTATATTTAATATTATCTTTGATGTGATAAATATCTAATAGACATTTTAAGATTAACATATACAAAACATAACTCTTAATTTTATTTTCCAAAACCAGTTTTTTCTGGTTTTGGCTCATCAAATGATATCCAGTTGTGTAGGCCAAAAATAAAAGAATCATCCCTGATTTCTCTTTCTGACTCACACTCACATCCAGTTCATTTGCAAATCCTGTTAGTCTATCCTCACCAACTCTGCTCTTGTTGCTATAATCTAAATCATATTGCTTCTTGCTCAGACTACTGCAGTAGTATTCAAACTGGTCCCTGTTTCCACTTTGCACCCTCTACAGTCTATTAACACAACAGCTTGAGTAATTTTTTATAAACATAAATCAGGGTATATCAACCCCAGCTGCAAACTATCTGCTAGCTTCCCTTCCCACTTAATCAAAATCCATAGCTTACCATAGTTTGCCAGCCCCGGCTACCTCTTTGGCTTCATCTTCCATCAATTTCCCCTTGCCCATTCATCTTCAGTAACACTAGATTTCTTACAACTGTTCCAAAGTTCTAAGTATGAGTTCCTGCCTATAGCTTTTGTACTTGGCTATTCTTTGTGCCTGTAACACACTTTTCATGGGGATTTTTTTCTCACTTTATTCAGGGCTTTATTTTTCCTCATAGTATGTATCACAACCAAACATTGCATTATAAATATATGTATTTGTGTACACTAGAATATAAGCTCTAGGAGAGTCGAAAACTTTGTTTTGCTCACTGCTATGCCCCCAAGCATCGACAACTTAATCAAAGCAGCTGTCTCACAGAGTAAGTACTCAATAAGTAATAGAAAAGAATTCTGTCATTCCAGAAGGTAGAGGTAGGGAGAGTAGGTGTTACTGGGCAACAGATCTTGGCTTAGGGAACATAAAAGCTTGAGAAAAATGAACACTACCTGATTCTAGAGGATGGGGCTTTGTAATGTAGTGAGTTCTCTGTTACTAGAAGGGTTCAAGCAGAGGCTGGAAAGGTCTTGTTCTAGAAGGAAGCTCCGATTGGGTCATCTCTTAAGCTGTGTTCACCTATGTTGGAAAAGAAAAGGCAGAGAAAGAAAAGCTAGCATTGATTGGTTGGATAATAGAAGCATGAGGTAATTTATTCATAGATACAATCATTTAAGGTCAGTCTGCAAAAAATTCCCCAGAAAAAGATACCAGGTGGCTTCTTACTTCATCCACTCTCAATTCCAGGATACTAGACAGGCTTGTTACTGTATTTATAAGGAGCTTTTCTGATTTACAGAGGGCAAGAGGCCCCTGATTCTCTTGCTGCACTCTGGCTACTTGCTGTCTCCTATCAGATGATGGATAGAGTCCACTGGATGCAAATTTACTCTGTTCCTGCATCTCAACCTTTAGATGAAGGAGCTTCCCAGAACCACATTGCTCATCCATGCTAAATCGTATAAGGCAAGACTGACCTCTGCCTAGGTTTTTAATCTATAAAGGATTCAGTAAAAGCTTATTATAGTATGAAATATTATGTGGGATATTCAAGGAAAAGCTTCAAAATTATTGAAAAAGTTTATATATGCATACCTCAGAGATATTGCAGGCTCATTCTACACCACTGCAATAAAGTGAATATCATAATAAAGTAAGTCACATAATTTATTTTTGTTCCCAGTGAATGTAACAGTTATGTTTACACAATATTGTAGTCTATTGACTATGCAACAGTACTACATTCAAAAACACTTTAATTTAAAAAAATACTTTGTAACTAAAAAATGCTAATGATCATCTGAACCTTCAGTGAGTCAATCATCTTTTTCTGGCAGAAGATCTTGCCTCAATGTTGATGACTGCTGACTGATCAGAGTGGTGATTGCTGAAAAAGATGGAGTGGCTATGGCCAATTTTAAAACTAAGACACTGAAGTTTTCCACAGTAATTGACTCTTCCTTTCAGGAAATATTTCTCTGTAGCATGTGATACTGTTTGGTAGCATTTGACCCACATTAGAACTTCTTTCAAAATTGGAGTCAGTCCTCTCAAACCCTGCTGCTGCTTCATCAACTAAATTTAGGCAATATTCTAAATCCTTTGTTGTCATTTCAATAGTATTCACATCTTCACCAAAGGAGTAGATTCCATCTCAAGAAACCACTTTCTTTGTTCCTAAGAAACAAGTCTTCATTTGTTAGTTTTATTATGAGATTGTAGCAATTCAGTCACACCTTCAGGCTCCATTTACAATTCTAGTTCTTTGGCTGTTTCCACTACATCTGCAGTTACTTCTCCACCAAAGTCTTGAATTCTTCAAAGTCATCTATGAGAGTTGGAATCAACTTTTTTCTAACTCCTCTTTTTGTTGACACTTTGACTGTCTCCCATGAATCATGAATCACCCTAATGGCATCCGGAAGATTGTCAATTTACTTTACTCAAATGCATCAGAGGAATCACAATTTATGGCAGCTATAACTTTATGAAAGTATTTCTTAAATGATAAGACTTTTAAAAATTAAAATCACCCCTTGATCCATGGGCCGTAGAATGGATATCGTGTTAGTGGACATGAAAACATTAATGTTTTTGCACATCTGCATAAGAGCTCTTGGGTGACTAGGTGCATTGTCAATGAGCAATAATATTTTGAAAGGAATCTTTTTTTCTGACCAGTGGATCTCAACAGTAGGCTTAAAATATACAGTAAACCGTGCTATAAACAGATGTGATATCGTCCAGGCTTTGCAGTTTCATTTATAGAGTACAGGCAAAGTAGATTTAGCATAATTCTTAAGGGCTCCAGGATTTGGGGACTGGTAAATAAGCATTGGCTTCCACGTAAAGTCACCAGCTCCATAAGCCCTTACCAAGAGAGTCAACCTGTTCTTTGAAGCATTGGAGCCGAGCATTGACTTCTCCTCCCTAGCTACCAAAGTCCTAAATGTCATCTTCTTCCAATACAAGGCTGTTTTGTCTACATTGAAAATCTGTTGTTTAATATAATTGCCTTCATCAATAATCTTAGGTAGATTTTCTGGATAACTCGCTGCAACTTCTCTACCTCAGCACTTCCTGCTTCACCTTGCACTTTCATGTTATGGAAATGGCTTCTTTCCCTAAACTTCACAAATCAACCTCTGCTAGGTTCAAACTTGTCTTCTACAGTTTCCTCACCTCTTTTAGCCTTCACAAACTTGAAGAGATTTAGGGCCTTGCTCTGGATTAGGCTTTAGCTTAGGAGACTGGTATGGCTAGTTTGATCTTTACCCAGACCACTAAAACTTTCTCCATATCAGTGATAAAGCTCTTTTGCTTTCTTATCATTCATGAGTTGAATGGAGTCACACTTTTAATTTCCTTCAAGAACTCTTCCTTTGTATTTACAATTTCGCTGTTTGGCATAGGAGGCCTAGCTTTCTACCTACCTCAGCCTTCAACTTGCCTTCCTCACTAAGCCTAATCATTTCTAGATTTTGGTTTAAAGGATGTGTGTGTGATTATTCCTTTCACTTGAACATTTGGAAGCCATTTAAGGGTTATTATTTAGCCTCGGAGTGTTGGGGAATAGGGTAAGCCCAAGAAAGGGAACGAGAAGATGTAAGGACATATTTGGTGAGTAAGAACACACACATTTAGCAGTTAAATTCATCATCTTATATGAGCATATTCTGTGGTACTCCAAAACTATTATGATAGTAGCATCAATGACCACTGATCACATGTTACTATATCAGATATAATAATAATTAAAAATTTTGAAATATTATGAGAATTACCAAAAGAAAATGTGACATACAGACATGAAGTGAACACATACTGTTGGAAAAATGGTGCCAATAGACATGCTTTATGCAGGATTACCACAAACTTTCAATTTGTAAAAAATGTATTATCTGTGAAATATACTAAAGAGAAGGGCAATAAAATGAGATAGGCCTGTACTATGTTTTCGAAAGAATATTTCATTGGAAGAGGGAGCAGAGAAATCATACATTTGAAGCACCTATGGTATAACAAATGTTTAGATCGCTGCCATTCATTAACTTTCAATGCTATGTGAAGCCTTGTGAATACATTCATACCTAGCTCACTGAATAAACTGAACTTAGTAAGGTAAAAGCAGAAACCAACTTCATTTTTTTCTCTCTGCCTTCTCACAAACCCCTCTAGGAATTAATTCACCTCTCCTTTTGATACAATCTCAGGCAGATCATTTATAATACAGTCTACTTGAGTCTAATAGTCTCATAAGTTTAACACAGTCAAGTGCAAATTAAAAACTATGAACTCTTATTTGACTTAAAACGTATCCTCTTCCCCAACCCTATCCTGCCTCATGCCAAAAACTCTACAGCAGAGAAAGGAATAAGATTTACTTCTTTTTTCAACCTATTTGCTTGTGGGTTTTTTTGTTTGTTTTGTTTTGTTTTTTATCTTTCTGGAATAGAGCAGAGATGGGAGAGCAATTATGGGAAAAGTACTTAGTTTTATGGGTAGTATAATTATAATTTAGTTTCAATACCCTTCTGATGATAGATGTATAATCTGCAGGTCTTTATCCTTCCTGGGGCTTTTCTGGGTTCATCTGAGTTCCTCCTGCTGGCAAACTCAAGACTATGGTTTTCTAGATAGAACTGAGCTGTCCTCCTGCTGACAAAACTTTGGTTTTCTAGATAGAAGCAAGGCTTCCTTTGGATAACCACATTTAACTCTCTCTTGTCCCTGAGCTTCCACTGATCCACCCTTCTATTGAAATTCAGGCATTCATCTTGAGTAGAGTCTCTTTAATGAGCATCCCTTGCCAGTTTCCCTCCTCTCAACTCATATCTAATTCATGGGAAACATGCATTTTCCCTGTTGTCTGAAGAATTTCAGCTCCTCTTCACTGCAGCTCCCAATCTTCCTTTTGTTTTCAGGTGGGAGAACTCTAGCCACAGTCTATCACATATTTTTTCAGGAGGAGGCAATTATCTGGATTTATGACCCTCACAATCTGGGAGACATATCATGAATTATGAGTCAACCCATTTAACCCCTTTCTCTAAACTTGGGTTGAGGAGAAAGCATCCCACTTTCTTCCCCTATAAGAGAGTAGAGACAACAATATTATTAATTCAATGTTTTCCAAATGAATTTTCTTTTTTAGTTTCTTCAACTTCACCTTCCATAAAGGCATGTGTTGGAGGCCAAGGAAGGGCATTGATCAACTAAGACTGACAAAACAAGTTTGAGATCTTCTTTTCAACTCATATGCTTTTGAATATAGGAAAATTGGGGGAGTTTTTCAAAAACTCTAAACAGTAGGAAACGTTATATTTAAGATGCCATTTTATGTTAGTTTGTTCCTCCAAACAATCCTATGTGGATTGAGGATTTTCCTCAATTATCAATAATGTAATAATAGTGTTTACCTGTTGTATTATTATGATTTTATTTGATAATCGAGGAAAATTAGTCCCAGAAAAGTTAAGTTACTACAAGTTCGTACAATTTATATTGGTGAGTGAAAAATATATCATCTCTGTCCTCAAAACACTTATTTATTTGGGGGAGACAGAAGGTAAATTAATATATAAGGAAACAAATGTGTGAGAGAGACAAATAAAGATACAGATATACAGATATAGATATATGTGTATGTATCTGTATATGTATTACTTATAAATTAGGAAATGCTGTAAGGATAAAAGCAGGTCATAATGATAACTGAAATGAACAGAGGTCAAGGAAGGTCTTTTCAGAAGGTGATCATTAAACTGAGTCATTATGTATAATATTTCCTTAAGTATGTTGTTTCCTTATGAAATATAGGAAAAGATCACTTCATGCAGAAATACCAATAGGTGCAAAAGCCCCAAAGTAGAAAAGAGCATGGTCAGAACAGAGCACAGGCCTACACCTAATCAAGTGTGAAAGAAGTTGCAAGAGACATAGTTGGACAGATAAGTGGGCCAGAAGACAGGCAAGAGTCCTAGTACCTGCCATTTAGAGTTGTGTGGACTTTATTATTATCATTGCTTCTCAAATATGCAATATGTATTTTTACTGCATGATTCATATCACTTGTTTCCCTTTCATTTATAAAGCTCATCCGCTCCAACTAACACTCAATGATTTATCTCTCTCAGAAGAGGAGTGCACTCCCTTCCTTCCCATGTCCTATTGTAGCATATTACCTTAAATTTTCACTTGCTTTTGAGATTTTTTTTCTCATCTCTACAAACAGTGTGCATTTCATTAGGACAAGGAAATGTGACTGATGTGTCCTTTGCTTCTGTATGGTAAGCATTCAACTGGTAATTGAACATTGATCTTATTTACATAAAGATTTGGATAGAAGTAGGGTATTAATCTGAGTATAAAGAAGAGATTATACTATCTTTTTTATTGATGGTCAGTGTTCTGAAGCATTTTATTTTATTTCTGGCAGACTCCACAATTCCAATAGGAAAACAGTAACTGATTGAGCTTCTAGTTTTTAATCCTGAAAAGAAAATGTTAACTTGAAAAGAAACATAGGTATAAATTGCAAATATACTGCAGTACAATTGTGCAGAGTTAGAAAAGGTGCCATATCCTGACTTTTAGATTTAATTACTTTATAACAGTAGTTATTTAAAGTTTATTTATTTGTTCATTCATTCATTTAATCATTTAGAGCTTATTATATAACAGATTTTTGCAGGAAAATAGAGCTATAAAGAAAACTTTTTAAAAATTTCCAAAATGTTCTTCAAGAGGCTCACACCCTACTGGGAAAGTAGACATGTAAATAGTTAGATCATTCAGAGTACTAATCAAGAAGAGTGTCATAGAAGAGACATAAAAGAAGGAGAGGTTATAGCTACCTGGGAGAAAAGGAAGATTGAACTGAGGCTTGAAAGACTGGTGGAGATTTTCCAGGGACAAGAAGTAGTTTGGAGAAGGGCACTCCAGCCAAAGGAATTTGCATGAAGCAAAGACCTTAATAGGCAGGAGGCCATGGTAAGGAGTAAGAATGGGCACATTTAAATCATATGGGTTCAAGAGAGAATTCATCTACAATTGGTCTAATGATGAAACTCAGCAAACCTTTTTATCATGTGTGTTTGCATCTATTGGGTTCTCTGAAGATTGTAAAAAAATAAGCCTACCACTCACTCATCTTCAAAAATATTATTTCATGGTTAAAGGATCAGTGTTACTGGGTTTCACTTTGAGATGAATGTGATAGAGACCAGATTGAGTTTTGTGTTGTTGTTGTTTTCTTTCCTGTGATTAACCATGAGTAAGCCAAATAGTCAAAGTTCATGTTAATAACCTAGTTCTCATCACTTTGAGAGGATTATTAATTCATGAATATGGGATCACATGAAGGATAGATATTATCAGTACACACAAATCATGACTCTATATTTGTTCAACTCTGTATGTCATGTTCAGAGTTTTATTGACTCTGTACATTATTATCATAGTTAATATTTGAAATGAAGAAGAGAGCCTTTTTGTTGCTGTTGCTGTTAAAGTGTAGTTTTACAATGAGGTCTTCTCTTTTTATTTGCTCTTTCTAGAATACAGTGATAAGTGGTTTTTTTGTTGGTTTTTGTTTTTTGTTTTTTTAATCTGGACAAGTAAACAGAACTAATAAGAAAATACATTGGTTATACTTTTCCACTTGGGAATGAATTACAGAATCAGAGTGTTGTCACTGGTAGATTATTTTCAGTCAATTGTCCTTCGTACATTCTTATTTCTATTTTTAGAAACAAAAATACACAAATATTTTATTGAAAAATGCTCTGGAATTTTAAATAGATCTACATTATTTTACAAATCTTTGTGTTATGGAAGGAATATCACTCTGAACTGCCATGAAGAAGTAAAATTTTAAACACCATCCTTGAGTCTGCTCAGAGATCTCCAACTTTTACTGAATGAATATGCAAAGTTAGATATTGGCCAACTGATAAAGATGAGGGTGAGAGTTAATAACTGAATGGCAATATTAATCATTTATCCCAAAAGATGTTTCTCCCCATGTATGTTCATTATTTACTTCTGTAAGCAATATGTTTGTAACACTTTCATGTTTAAAGTTTATTTATTCATTATTCATTTAATTGTCTAGAGCTTATTATATGGTAGCTATTTTGCAAGAAGAGCTATAAAGAAAATTTTTAAAAAAATTTTCTCAAGTTTTCTTCAAGATGCTTCATGTTTTGATCATTGTATATTCATTATGAAAAAATGATTGCTCTTACCTTTGTCTTCACTGTCAATTAACAAGAATGATAAGCACAAGTATGATACGTGTCCCAAGTAAACAGCATATATACACAAATCAAACATGAGTTAGTAGTTGCCAAAACTTTACTGTAGGAGTGGAAACTCTGCTTTTTTTTCTAATAAAATCTTAACCAAATCATATTTCCATTTAAAGCAAAGTTTCTTTAATTGAAGCAGAAGTGAGAGACCTGAAGCCCTACTTAGCTACAACCCTGTGCCCTTGGGGTCAATAGTTCATTTTGAGTAGTAATTCTATCCCACCATCTCCAATACCTTTGTTACCCATAGTGGCCATCCCTGTAACCAGGGAACCTCCTAGCACCCCAATTTATTTTAGACCCACCCTAAACCCATTGACACTTGATTTGAAGAGTGATATAAAAGAAGCCTAAGGGTCTAAAAAATATGATAATGTAATAATAAGGAATGTAATAGAAATGATAATTCTACAGATATAAAGTGCTTTTTGAGCTTTTTCTTAATGCCAAAGTTGTACACAACTCTTTCATGCCCAATTTACAGACGCAAAAATTAAAAGATTTAACAATTTTCCCAAGTTCACAAATTTTAAAAATAGTGGATTTTGGGATTTGAACTTAAGCCTGTTAGAATCCAAAGTCTATGTTCCATGAGATCAATTATTTTTGGTTAAATTTCTTCCACATTAGCCCTCTGGGAATATGGCGGGGGGTGGGGGTGGGGGGGCAGTGTTAAGTGTGTTCCTTTATTCATTGAGTCAATAAATAAACATATTTTTAGTTAGACACTATATCTGAAGATATATAACTATAAGTGTGGAATTATAAAGGTGATTAGACAGAACATTATGTGTCTTTACACTACTTATATATAAAGCTATCTTCTTTACCAATAATTTATAGACTTAAGTATTTTGCTTATTTCTCTGATCCTTCATTCTCTGTAAAGGTTGGATAATAAGCTGTGCAAGTCCTGGCTGGGCGCGGTGACTCAAGCCTGTAAACCCAGCACTTTGGGAGGCCGAGACGGGTGGATTACGAGGTCAGGAGATCGAGACCATCCTGGCTAACACGGTGAAACCCCGTCTCTACTAAAAAATGCAAAAAAAAAAAACTAGCCAGGCGAGGTGGCTGGCGCCTGTAGTGCCAGCTACTCGGGAGGCTGAAGCAGGAGAATGGCGTAAACCCGACAGGCGGAGCTTGCAGTGAGCCGAGATCCGGCCACTGCACTCCAGCCTGGGCGACAGAGCGAGACTCCGTCTCAAAAATAAATAAATAAATAAAAATAAAAATAAATTATTGCAAGTCCTAAAGTCTCAGCTCTATGATTTTACAACTCTAATCATTATAAAGCCAGAATATTGTATTATACTAACTACCTTTCCCCTAAAGTAGTCCAGTATGGTCCTAACATGACTAGGGTGGTTTCTGCTAAACAGACAGGTCTTTTCCAAACCAGGCACTACTCCTTTAAATGCACATTATTTGTATCATTTCAGTGGGCGGTAAAAGCCTTTATTCCTCCTTAGCTTTTTGTACTGTATTAAAGCAGCAAGATCAACCTCAGCAGAGTTCATTCCTTATGCCTTACAACAACTCTGCCTTGTTGCCTCTACTATTTTCCTCCCTCCATATTATAACTTCTCTTGCTAGGACTCTTCACGTCAGCATACCATCATACATCTATGTAGCTTATCCCTCAAATCAGCCTTCTCATTTTAGTTTCTCCTGGAAATACTTTTTTTTAAGTTTAAGAAGTAGAAAAAGAAAACTAATTTTAACTATTTTGTTTTATTTTGTTTTCTTTCCTGTCTAATCCAACCCACTCCTCTTCTCTTCTGTCTTTGAAACATGTTGTCAATATAAGAGTGCTTACACACTTTGGCTTTGGTCCTTTCTTTCTTTGTCTGGATGCTGTTTGACTCATAAATGCTGGCAAAAGCAGGAGACAGAAGACAAAATATCTGTTCCACATTATGGTATATGGTAAAAAATCAACTGCTTTGTAGTACCTTGAGCAGAAAGTCAGTTATAAATACTTTAATAAAATACGGTGTTTGTTATTTTTAGGTTTCAAGCCAGCAGAGTTGTAAACTGGCATGTGACTAGAGAAAAAGGTTTCCATTCACTTTTCTAGAAAAATATTCACAATGAGATTTTTAAAGTTTTCAATTCAAATAAATCATGATACCATGATAAAACATTTATTAGTGAGTATTTCTATATATTCAAAGAACTATATTTAAGTATTCTGAATTTCCTGTTGTATTATGAGGAGCTGATATGTTTGGCTGTGTCCCCATCCAGATCTCATCTTGAATTCCCAAGTATTGTGGGAGGGACCCAGTGGGAGGTAATTGAATCATGGGGGCAGGTCTTTCCTGTGCTGTTGTGATGGTGAAAAGGTCTCGAGAGATCTAATGGTTTAACAAGGGGGAGTTTCCCTCAACAAGCTCTCCCATCCATGTAAGATGTGACTTGCTCCTCCTTGCCTTCCACCATGATTGTAAAGCCTCCCCAGCCATCTAGAACTGAGTCCATTAAACCATTTTCCTGTATAAATTAAAAAAAAAATTGCAACCACCCACTGACCCACCATCCATCTTACAACGAAAAGGTCATGTGAATGACAAACAGATCCACTGAATAGTCTTTTTTATTTCAACAGAGAACTGGGTTTAACTTTATGTTTTATTGTAAATTGGCAACTTATAGTTGTATAAATTTATGGCATACAAAGTGATATTATAACTTATTAATACAATGTGGAATAATTAAGCTAGTTAACATATCCATCACCTCAAATATTTAACACGTCTTGTGGTGAGAACATGTGAAATTTAGATTATGAAATGTACAATAGTCTATTATTAACTATATTCACCAGGCTGTGCAATAGAACTCAAAAAAAAGAAAAAGAAAAAATATATTCCTCCTGTCTGAGATTTTGTACTCTTTGACCGTCATCTCCTCATTCTTCTCACCTCCAACCTCTGTAACCACCATTCTACTCTCTGCTTCAATGAGTTCAATTGTTTTCAATTCTACATATAAATGAGAATACAGACTGTTTATCTTTCTGTGCTGGACTTATTTTGCTTAACATTGTGTTCTCCAATTCCATCTATGTTGTCATGAATGACAAAATTTTCTCCTTTTTAAAGGGTGAATCATACTCCATTATTTATATAAACCACATTTTCTTTATCAGTTTATCTCTTAATGAACACTTAGGTTGATTCTATAACTTGGCTATCATTGTTTCAGTGAACATGAGGTTGCAGGTATCTCTTTGACTAACTTCAAAATATTTTGTGTAAATAAACAGAAGTGAGACTGCTGGATCATATGGCAATTCTGTTTTTAGTTTTATTTACTTGCCTGTGATGCTGCTAGGCTGCAAGGCTGTTATTTCTTCTATTGGCCTTCAATCTGCTCTAAAGATGATAAAGAACTTTAGTTAGATATGTGTTTCTGAGATTATTAACTATAGGTCAGAGAGTTTGATACCTTTTTTACCAAATGAGAGAGTTAGGAATGCAGTGCTTTCTCGTGCCTTCAGATCTCTAGACTTCTCTTTGCAGGAAAGCATGTATAGTTGACCCTTAAACAATGTGGGGTTGGGGTACAGATACCTGCACAATTGAAAATCCACATATCACTTTTGATTCCCCCAAAACTTAACTATGAATAGCCTACTGGTATTCATTGACAGGAAGCCTTGCCAGTAACATAGTCAATTAACATCTATTTTGTATGTTATATGTATTATATACTATGTTCCTATAATGAAGTAAGGTAAAAGAACATATTATTAAGAAAATCATAAATAAGAGAATTTATGACATATCTAACTTTATCTTAAGTTTTTGCAATATTTCTAGGCTATGAAATTCATCTTGGGGTTTTTCCAATTGTCACAAATCTCCAAAAAGTTTTCCAATATATTTATTGAGAAACCATCTGCATATAAGTGGACCTATACAGTTTGAACCCATGTTGTTGAATGGTCAACTGTACTATTATATAAAAGTTGAAAGCATGGGCTATGGAGCCAAGTAAATCTAGGTTCAAACCCTGGCTTTTCTACTTGCTACTTTACTGAACTCAGGTGATGTCTTTAAATATTATCAAGCTTTTATAAAATAGAGATAATAGAAACAACATTATCTATAGGTTTGTTATGAAGATTAATTGACACAGTTATTGCTCAATGTTTGTCTTTATTGCTGTTATTACCAAATAGCATGACTTCGACCTTTGATTATGGTAGCTAGGAAATCGTTACCAGTCAGTATCATTTAAGAAAATGTTCAGGAATCAGCTTATTGAATACTAAATTTAGGAAGCTGTCTTTTGTTTGGTGATCTGTTATTTCAAAACAGTTTACTTAATTTTTGGCAGACTCTTTATAATTTTAATAGTAAAGTAACTCATTGAATCTTCTAGTTTTTATCCCCACTCACCAAAGACCATGGATATCTTCAGGTTGGATTGATAGTTGTCTCACACGTGCATGTGAAGAGACCACCAAACAGGCTTTGTGTGAGCAACATGGCTGTTTATTTCACCTGGGTGCAGGCGGGCTGAGTCAGAAAAAGGGGTCAGCAAAGGGTGGTGGGATTATCATTGGCTCTTATAGGTTTGAGGATAGGTGGTGAAGTTAAGAGCAATATTTTGGGGGCAGGGGATGAAGCTCACCAAGTACATTCTCAAGGGTGGGGAGAACTACAAAGAAACTTCTTAAGGGTGGGGTAGATTATGAAGAACCTTCTTAAGGGTGGGGGAGATTACAAAGTACAGTTAGGGTGGGGAAGAAACAAATCACAATGCTGGAGTGTCATCAGTTAAGCTGTTTTCACTTCTGTGGATCTTCAGTTGCTTCAGGCCATCTGGGTGTATACATGCAGGTTACTGGGGATATGATGGCTTAGCTTGGGCTCAGAGGCCTGACAATAGTATTTTTAAAAGGAGAAAAATAAAGAAAAATCACCATTTTTATTACATCCTACTGCTTACATTTATTACCTGCTTTAATTCTCAAAACAACACAAGATTAAGAAGCTGCCTTTTCAAATAACAGCTCTTGCTACCACATCATTTTTTCCCCTCCTTGAATCCTGGATTATAACAGGAGAGATTTATTGCTCCTTGAGGAATTCCATTAACATTTTGCCCACCACCTTTGAAAACCTGCTTGTTTAGTATACTTTAACCCCTAGATGTATTTTTTAAAAGCACGTTGAGCAGTCTACTTCGCACCACCCACACTCCCCACGAGAAAAACATGTTTCTGATATTTCTTCTTCCATTTTTCTACTTTTTTATTTTCTAAAATATTATTTCAAAAAGAACCGTTCTTTCGGTGTTAAAAGATATGCTTTTGCTCAAAAGTCAGATAATGCAAAATGATTTCTGCTTCACTAACATTTCTTTGTTTTTTTTTTTCGAGAAGAGAAGGAAGAAGAGGTTTTTCATCTCCTGCTAGCAGCTGAGTCCTTTTGTTTGGCTGGCCCAGTGAGGCTTTTGTTTCTGTAGAAGAGAGTCCTGTTATTTCTCAAAAGCTTTTGTGAGCAACACTTCCTCCTGTGTTTCTGCTCACCCAGCACATTTTGCAGGAGTTAATGTCAAAAAGACTAAGTGTTGTTGAGTTTGGTTGTGTTTTATGATGATGTTGTTCTCCCTACAAATCTTTTATGAACAGAGACTTAATTCTGTTGCTGGATAGTGGATGTGTTGGCCATTTTGGTTTTGTTTGTTTGATTTTGGTGTTTTGGGGTCAGAGAAAAGATGCCCTGAATATTTTTAACAAGCTTTTCCTGTGAGTCGTGCTGTTTCTGACAAATTCCTGGAATCTGACAGAAGGGTGTCTGTGGCTATAATGGTGGTGAACACTTGAAAGTATTTTTCATCTGTAATTGTGCTTGCATTGAAGGTTACTTCTTTCCTGATGTGTTCAGTAAGAAGTGGTTGTTTTGGCCAAGCAGGGTGGCTCACACCTGTAATCCCAGCACTTTGGGAAGCCGAGGCAGGCACATCATCTCAGGTCGGGGGCTCAAGATCAGCCTGACAAACATGGAGAAACCCCGTCTCTACTAAAAAAAAAGAATTAGCCGGGTGTGGTGGCACGTGCCTGTAGTCCCAGCTATTCCGTAGGCTGAGGCAGGAGAATTGCTTGAACCCAGTAGGCGGAGGTTATGGTGATCCAATTGCACTCCAGCCTGGGCAACAAGAACGAAACTCCATCTCAAAAAAAATTTTTTTAAAAATACAAAGAAGTGGTTGTTTTTCTCAATAACAATGAGAAAAACAGTGAAATATACACTCAGGTTTAAAAAATTACCTAATATGTAACTTATTTCCCCAATTTGATGTTACCAGATGTCCAATGTATCTAGACGACAGTGATTTCTTTCTCTACCTGGAATTCCACCGACAGGTACTGTCATGGACTCATACTTCCTAAGCAGTTGCTGCTGACAAGCATATGAGAGAAGTATCCTATTATTAGCAGCTGCTTAGGGACCAGACTGGAAGAAGTTCTAAGACCTGTCAGCTCCTTCTCTTGCGAACTACTGTAGCAGCACAACCAGGATCAGCTCTTTTGTCAAGAATAGGTTGAAACATGAACTTTTGGGGAGAAAGGGCTTATAACAAATTGTAAATCATTTTTTTTTTTCTTTCTCAGCTTGGTGAAGTTGAAATAGTACAGGTTTGGTTGTCAGATTAGGTTCAGTTGCTGGATATGATTCTTATTTGTATATGTCTATTAACATAGAAATTCTGAGTCTCAGTTACTTTTTCTGTACGATGAGAATAACAATAATACCAATGTTAATGTGTGGCTTTCTGGTTTAAGTAATACAACAGTACATAAAGGGGTTAGAAAATAGATACTGAGCACCTAGTAGATACTCCACAAATGGCAGCTTTTATTATATGTGGTCCAGAGTTAAATACTCATCTCTATAGTCCCTCCTTCTGTTTCTGTAACTTTCTATACCCTTTCTATATTGTTTGCTGATTTAGGACATCAGTCTGCCCAAGGCCTACTGATTTAGGAAGAAAGTGTGTGGGCCCAGCTCTCTTAGTGTCAGGGGCACTTGAAGTAGTATCCATAGCGAAAAGTCACCCTCTAATTGCCCCGGTAATTGACTCTAGCACTTTAAGGCTTTGAACATTTTATAACCAACAGAGCTTCCCACACAATCTTTTAATGGCAGTTGTTCTAATTTATGGGCTTTGTATGCTGTCCTGAGAGAGTTGAATGGAAGACATTATTGTGAAGGGGCAATGCAGATAGCAATACAAATGTCCTTGCCCACAAGGCATGAAAGACAAACACTGAAAATGAAAAAAGGAAAAATAACCAAGCAGTACACTTGCAGAAATAACTCTTATGACTTCAAAACATTAAAAATAAAACTGCTTTCCTGTGTGTCTGTCCTTGACAGTGATTTCATCTTTTTAGCTGCCTTTCAACTTGTTTTATTTACAGCTGCAAAGGATACAAGCCACTGAATGAAGAGTACATTTTCTCTTTCTCACATTCAAATATTATAAGCATGTGTGTATAATATTAATTAAACATATAGTGGACTCATTTTTATTTATATACCTGTTTGTATGTATGTAAGTATGCAGTGAGAATGTGAATATATAGTGCATGTATATGAATATACACACATATCATCTATATCTATATATTTTTCATAACATACATATATTCCTTTTCTGTTTCAGTGCAAGTCTTCCTCATGTATTTACTCATAGACATAGAGAATACCTAAATATTAACAACTTCAATATATGCCTGGATTTATAACCTTGATGTACAAAATTCTCTGCCTTCTCAAATCCCCCTTTCCTTTAATATCCCAATTTAGAGTTCAAGGCCCCAGCCTGTGAAAACTCCAGCCCCTTCCTCAGCATTTCTCACAATTGTCTCCTGGCCACCTCTAGTCCTGAAGTTCCTTAGCCATCCCCCACAGGCAAGTTCTCCCTGTGCTTTTCCCTGTAGTCCAGAATCTGCTATCTTGTTGCTCTGGCCAGCTCCCTCTCTGTGTTAGTTTGCTACAGCTTCCATAACAAAGTACCACAAATTAAATGGCTTCAACAACAAACTTTTTGTCTTATACTTCTGAGGGTAGAAGTCTGAGATGGAGATATTAGCAAGGTTGTTTCCTTCTGAAGACTGTGAGGGAGAATCTGTTCCATGACTCTCTCCCAGCTTCCAATAGTTTGCCGGAAATTTTTGGCATTCCGTGGCTTAAGGATGAATCACTCTTTTTTTTCCTTTGGTCTTCATGTGGCATTCTCCCTGTATGCATATCTGTTTCTGTGTCCAAATTTTCCATTTATTAAAACAAACACAGTTTCATTGGATTAGGGATCACTCTAATAACTTCACGTTAACATAATCATCAGCAAACACCCTATTTCTAAATAAAATCACAGATACCGGAGATTAGAACTTCACCGTCTTTTGGGAGAATAAGATTAAATCCACAACTCTCCCTCTCTCAAAAAATCCTCCTTACATCTTTTCCCTATGCATCTACCAGGGAAACATTCAACATTCATGATCTGTTATTTTGTAGAGAAATGTACCTCTCTTTATTTCACCCTTCTAGTTCATTCTTGGGGCCTATTTTGACAGCATTAAAAATGTCAATATAAATGCCTTTTAGAGTCACCCTTTCTTTTAATATCCTAGTTAAGAGCTGAAGCTCCTGGAAATACGTAGAATTTTCTTTACTAAAAAACACAAATACATGCACACATAGAGAATACTGAATGGCATATTGTGTATGCATTTTTTAACCATTTTATTCATTAAAACACAGATACAGAAAAGCTTACAAAATGCATATTGTTTAATGTATTATTTTATATAATTATTACGAGACAAAAACCCTGTAACCACCACCTAGAGCAAAAATAGAACTTTGTCAGCCACCAGAACACTTCTACGTGCCTATTATAATCACAGTTCTTTCTCTCCTTCTGAAAGTAACCACTAATCTGACTTTTAAAGTAATCCTTCCTTTATGTTGTTATCATCTATTCCTATATATTTTATGCTGGATGCTCTATTACTATATGTTTTCCTGGATGCTCTATTTTAGTCTTGCCCATTTTTTAGCTTAATGTGTCTTTTCAGTCTTCTTTAATCTGTTGAATTCTACTCTATATTTTATTTACCTTATAGTTTGTCTGCTGAAGAAGTTAGGCCATTAGACCTATATAGTTTGCCAAGTCTACTCGTCTCTGATGTATACCCATAATATAGGTCAATATGTCTCTCTCTACTCTTTCAAAAAAGAAAATAAATGGCAGCTGGATCCAGAGGTATAATCAGACTCATGCATGATCGCTTTGCTAGAGTATAGGTAATGACATGCCCTTTTATAATGAAGAAGTAATATTTATTTTCACTCTTTTTTACATTAGCAGCCATTAGTGTTCAATTCTTAAGGTGATAATATTTCTATCAATTTTATTTCTATTTATTATCTGGAATAATTTTGCAAAGAGCCATTTACCCTCTTTTATTATAGTTGTAGAGCTTATATAAGAAAACATTGTAAGTGATTGATTCTTTTTTACTACTTACCCAGTTCTCAAGATAATGAGTTGTTTCCTTGTCATCCTGAAAGGTACAATTAGTTGTATTATTATGACTATTATTAAAAGTATTATTTTCAACTAATGAATTTAAACATAACTGAAACAAACAAAAAAAGGATTAAAGAAAAGTAAACAGAGCCACAGTGACCTGTACAATAATACCTGGCAGTTTAGTATATAAGTAACTGGATCCCCACTAAGAGAGGAAAGAGATAATGACCAGAAAATTACAAACAAATAAAGCAAACTACTACCACAGTAGATTTAGAGACACTGCAGAAAACCAGTGATAAAATAAAAGTAATAAGAGAAAACAAGTGCATTATAAAATGGAGAACGAGATAAGAATTATTCCTGACTTCTTATCAGAAACAATAGAGGCCAGAAGCCAATTGAATGACATTTTTAAAGGACTGAAAGATAATATGGAAAGTTAAAGTGCTTAGAACAGTACCTAACACATAGTAGGTACTAACTACTTTTTAGATGTTGTACTTATGAGCTTTATTTTCAAAGTTCTTCTTTAAGATTGTAGAGACCACTGAGTGAATATGGCATCCTTTTCTTAGTACCTAAAAGGACAATTTAATGATCTGCTTTCTAAAAGAAAATGTAATTTTTGTGTGAAACACCAGGCCTCCAGGTGTCATGGTAGCTATTTCATTGCTATTATTCCAAAAGAACTAATTAAATAAATGAAATTAAAATATCTGCATGAAATTTGCAGCTCTCTTTATTCAAGCACATATTTAGAAACTTCACTTTGATTAGATAAATAATTTGTGAGACATTTTTCAAATATTTGATCTCAGAGTAACAATTTTAAAATGGAAAAATAAATAGATTTTCATTTAAAAGCATAATAAATAATTCCTTTCCAATTGTGACTGATTTAATTTATATATAACATTGGTTTCAAAATCCTCTATGAGTACGTTTTCATTCTGTCTTCTCTTTATTTGTTTATAATCTGTGAATTTGTAGGCAGAAGACTATACTTTATTATGTAATGCATTGTTCAAATAGAATAATATTTGAAAAGGCTATGATTATTTACACAATTTTAAAAATACCCCTCTTTGAAATTCATTGACTAGTTGTTCTCTTTGCTTTTCCCAGTCTGGAATAATAATTCTCTACAATGCTGAACTGACATACTTGTTTCCTCAAACTGCCACACTCTCTCTCTCTCTGCTTTTTTTACTTGAAGTCTTTGCATATGCTGTGTTCTCTGTGTAGTATTCTCCCCAGTGCCACACTGGATTGGCTCCTAGTCTTCCTTCAGAATTCAACAGAAAAAGTTACTTCTATTGGGGAATACTCTCCTCTATGTTCTCAAAGTATGGTGTGTTTAGTCTCATCACTCTGTTTATTTAGGCAACATAGTATAATAATTAATACTGCAATCTTGATTCAGAGTCTATGTAAATCTTGGTTCTACTAGATTCTTGCTGTATGACCTTAAGAATGTTTTACTTGATCTCTTGTCTTTTGTTACCTCGTCAACAAAATAAGAATAATAATTGTACCTATCTTATAAGGTGATATGGCAACCTAAAAAAGGTTAACAATGGAGTGAAATAGAGAACCCAGAAATAAGACCATGCACCTACAACCTGATCATCAACAAACATGACAAAAATAAGCAATGGGAAACAAACCTGACAAAAACAAGCAATGGGAAAATGATTTTTTATTTAATAAATGATGCTGAGAGACCTGGCTAGCCATAGTCAGAAAATTGAAACTGGACCCCTTCCTTACACCATATACAAAAATCAACTCAAGATGGATTAAAGACTTAAATGTAAAACCCAAAAAAGTAAAAGCCCTCAAAGACAACCTAGGCAATACCATTCAAGACATAGGTATGAGGAAAGATTTTATGATGAAGACAACAAAAGCAACTGCAACAAATGAAAAATTGACATATGGGATATAAGAAACTATCAACAGGGTAAACAGACAACCTATAGAATAGGAAAAAAATTTTCCAATCTATCTATCTAACAAAGATATTCAGTATCTGTAAGGAACTTGAACAACTTTACAAGAAAAAAACAACCCCATTAAAAAGTGGACAAAGGACTTGAGCAGACATTTCTCGAAGGAAGACACAGGTGTGGGCAACAAACATATGAAAAAAAGCTCAACATCACCGATCATTAGAGAAATGCAAATAAAAACCACAATGAGATACCATCTCACACCATTCAGAATGGCTATTACTAAAAAGTCAAAAAAACAACAGCTGCTGATGAGGCTGTGGAGAAAAAGGAATGCTTTTACACTGTTGGTGAGAGTGTAAATTAGTTCAACCATTATGGAAGACGGTGTGAGGATTCCTCAAAGACCTAGGGCCAAAAAAAAATTCAACCTAGCAATCCCATTACTGAATATATACCCAAAGGAATATAAATCATTCTATTATAAAGATACATGCACATGTAAGTTCATTGCAGCACTATTCACAATAGCAAAGACATGGAATCAGCCTAAATACTGATCAATGATAGACTGGACAAAGAAAATGTGGTACCTATATACCATGGAATACTATGCAGCCATAAAGAGGAATGAGATCATGTCCTTTGCAGGGACATGGATGGAGTTAGAGGTCATTATTTTCAGCAAACTAACACAAGAACAGAAAACCAAATACCACATGTTCTCACTTACAACTTGGAGCTGACTGATAAGAACACATAGACACATGGGGGGAAACAACACACACTGGGACCTGTTGGAGAGTGGGGAGTGGAAAGAGGGAGAGCATCAGGAAGAACAGCTAATAGATGCTGGGATTAATACCTGGGTGATGGGATGATCTGTACAGCAAACCACCATGACACCACTTTACCTATGTAACAAATCTGCACATGCTGCACATGTACCCCTGAACTTAAAATAAAAGTTGGAAATAAAAAAAAAAAAATTAAAAAGATTAATACACACAAGTCTTAGAAAAGTGCCTGGCAATGGTAATGCTAAGTCAGTGAGTGCTAATAGAGCTTTCATACGTAATCATCTTTCTACTTGGCACATGCCTCTTTATATTTAGTGATCAATTAATAATTATGATGTGAATGAATTAAGCCATAGTAGCTTCTGCTTATAAATTGTTTGTAAAATCAATCTAATTAATATTTATTGAGTACTGAGAGTATGTCTTGACACTTATTTATTGAATAGGTGAATGATTTAATGTAGAAAATTTAATATTGAATGCTATTCTACAAAAGTAAAGGTGAAAAACTCAATGTGAAGTGGTTTCTTTGCTAACAATTTTTTTGGAAGAAATTAATGAGTATCTACACCAAATTACGTATGTATTCAAATGGGTAAACAGTGGAAGGGGACTTTCCAGAACAAGAAGTAACATTCTCGAGGGTGGAGATATGCTGTGTAAATGTTGGCCTTTTTTTATCTCAAAACAAATTAAATAGAAAAAAAAAGTCTGTATCAGGATTAGGATGTAGGCAGGTGTACCTATGCAAGAAATATGGTTGATTTTACATTGGATTTGAAAGAGAAAGTACATTGTAGAATCATGCCTTTCATAACAGCAGATTGGAATGCCATCTTCCCGATTTATTAGCTGTGGGAATGCAAACATGTTATTGAACTTTTCTAAGACTCATAACATGTTAAGTTGTAGTAATAGTTGGCCCAAGGATTAAATAAAACTATTCCTGCAAAGCTTTCAGACAGTGTGCCTGGGACATGGTATGTAGTCAATAGGAACAAGATCAGTTGACCAGATTGGTCAGATACAGAGATTCTTTAAACATTTTATTTTCATTTAAAACATTAATGTATATTGAATTGCCTATTTTTATTTAAAATGGTCCCCATGGGTCTCAACCATTTTTTATGAAGAAAATTTACGGATAATAAAAGACATTGGGAAAGTAATGTAAGTGTCCAAATACTTCTAGACTTTGTTTCTTCTCAACCTTTTATAATTATCTTGCCCACATTAACTTAATAGCATGTTTTAAACATTTGGTGTTTCACAAGCCTTTCCAAATCATTCACCTTACATTTTATAGAAACATTAAGATGAGTATTTTATCAATTCACAAATATTTAATCAAATTACATAATTACAGCAACAGCAAGTGACATAATTAACAAGTAAAAGGGAGATAAATGGGTTTGGTAAAAAACTCAGATGAATTTTGATAAATACACAACTCTACTAGGTATGTATCGAATTCTATTTGGTAAGTGTACAACTCTACTTGCTTGAAGAGCACTGTGAAGATATACTCAAGAACAGCTTTCTAACCATGTACAGTTAGCATCTCCAGGTCCAGTCAAGACAGTTATGAGTTTTGGTTAATTAAGCAAGTTTTTAACTGAAGTAGGGGAGCTTTTTTCTTTTTTCTTTTTTTTTTTTTTTTTTTTTTTTTTGAGACGTGGTCCCACTCTGTCACCCAGGCTGGAGTTCAGTGGTGCAATCTCAGCTCACTGCAACCTCCGCCTCCCCGGTTCAAGCAATTCTCCTGCCTCAGCCTCCCAAGTAGCTGGAATTGCAGGCGTGCACCACTATACCCAGCTAACTTTTGTATTTTTAGTAGAGATGGGGTTTTACCACATAGACCAGGCTAATCTCAAGCTCCTGACCTCATGATCCACCCACCTCCGCCTTCCAAAGTGCTGGGATTACAGGCGTGAGCCACTACGCCCGGCTGGAGACTTCTATTGTATAATACTACTATTGCTGCTATTAAAAAGGTCAAATCAGTTCTGTTAACTGAAATATCACTTCAATAACATTCTGCAATCATTCTGATATCTATGTTCACATAGGAATTTAGACATATTTTGTAAATATAGCACTTCTCACTTATGCTACAGTTATTTATTTTTCCATTCTAGACTATGAGCTCCTCAATATTAGATACTTGTTCTCTTCGTGAAGCTTGTCCCTAGCCCATAGTAGGTACTAGGAGATGGGTAGTATGAACTCTAGAAGCTTAGTCCCATGAGAAAAAGTAGAAGAAACTAGGTCTGCTTCACTTAGAACAAAGAAGATAAGGTAGCTATAAGAGCTGGCTTCAAAACCTCTGCTTTCCAAGTAACTGAGCCAGGCTTTTAGCTCAGGTTCTGCAATTAAGCAGCTTTGTAACTCTAAGAAATTACTTCATTTCTGGAGGTCTTAGTTTAATCCCTGAAAAATTAGAGAAGTAAGACAGATGATCTGGGGAATCCCTTCTAAAGGTAGTTGTTCTACAAATTTAAAGGGACCTCATTTGTGGGAACAGACAACCCAGCTTATTCTCTTTTCCTTTAAAAGACAGATCTGAGACCTGTGGATAGAAGTAATAACATCATAACCAATAAATTAATATAGGGAAAAAAGAAATGTTAACAGTTCCACCTCGGTTACAGTGTATTTAAGTAAAGGCTAGATGACCATATGCATGGACCTGGAGTGGGATTCAATTAGATTAACCCCAAGATCCCTTCCAATTATAAGATTCTTTGACTATTGAGTCAAAGGACCAAATGAAGCAAGAGCACCCAACTTCCTTTTTATTTAACTTTTCTGACTGATCCTGCTTTACTACTCTTTATTCACATGTGCTATTTTACTGGGAGTAATCTTAAATTTACTTTTCTCCCCTTCAACCTAACCACAGACTCTGTTTTGAAACCCTGAATACTTTGACAGTAAAACAGAAAAAAGCCACAATCTCATAGTCTCCCTGGTAGACTGAAGAGAATCCCAACTGCATTTGCCAACTATATTCTAAAGCTTTCAATAGTAATGCCTACATGCAATATATAAATGCCACAAAATGTCACCATCGAATGAACCAACAGTGGTCAAGGTCAGTGGATGTTGGAAGTCTCACCAAGTTTTCCAAAGGCTATTAGAGTAAACAGGAAGTCAAGAGTAGCTTGACTCCCTACTTCTGTCCTACTCTGTGAATTTCTTGCCAAAAATCAGGGTCTATATTTCTTCTATCTTGCAAATAGTATACAATGATCTGGAGTACATAAGGACACTTGCAAAAGCCTGAGACCAGAGAAACAATAACTAAAATGTTTCATGACAGCTACTACTGTGTTGTGGAAATTGTTTATTCTTAGACGTAAGTTGATCAACTTCAAAATATAGCATTAGCAGATTTTGTTAGTCCTGAAAAGCAAGTGAACTATCCATTTAAAAGCTAGGAAATCTGTTTTGTTATTTTCTATATATGTAAGTCTCACAGAAAATATCCCATTTTGGATTTTAATCAGGATAAAAAACAAGTTTCATCTTGCATATTATTGCTCCAAAATCCAATTAATTGAAACATTTTATAAAAAATACAATCCACATTACATTTTAATAGCTTTGAATTGAAACACATTTTCAAAATTTTTTCAATTTTGAAATTTTGAAATTTCAAAATTTCAATAATTTTAAAAATTAAAAAATAAATGTGCTCTGGACATATATTTCTTTAATTGATGACCAGAAAACATTAACATTAATGGGTGGTAGTGTTTTCCAGTGCCGAGGTTTTAACTCTCTTGTATTCATAGAGTATGGTCCAAATGCTCTATTTGGCCACATTCATTGTTTCATTTCCTAATGGGCAAAGCTGTCACTGAAGGACTAAGCTTTTTTCTTACCCTCAGAAATGTAGATCCAGATTATTTTTATTATTAGATGCAGAGCTTTGATTTAGCCCTGGAAAGTACCCTGAATTATAACTGACTTAAAGAAATAGAAATGCTAACTGACAATAATGGGTCTTCTCAAAATGTGTAACATTTAGAAGAGTAAAGCTGTTTTTTGTTGTTATTTATTTATTTTTTAGAGATGGGGACTTGCTCTGTCACCTAAGCTGGAATATCGTGGTACCATCATGACTCACTGCAGCTTTTCCCTCCCAGCCTCAAGTGATCCTCCAACTTCAGCCTCCAGACAAGCTGCAACCACAGGCACATGCCACCACACTGGCTGGTTGTTGTATTTTTTACAGAGACAGGGTATTACTATGTTGCCCAGGCTGGTCTCAACTCTTGGGCTCAAATAATCCTCCTGCCTCAGCCTCCCAAAGTGCTAGGATTATGAACATAAGCTGCCATGCCCAGCCAAGCTGTCTTTATTTAATTGGTTTATTGTATCCTTTAAATATACATTTAAAGTAATAGTACCAAAATCAACATTTTTAAGTTCACTCAACCTGTTTTATTTTTATTTTTTTTTTGTTATAGTGGCCAAAAAGATTTTTCATGCTTCTCAAAGTAAATCAAATAATTTTAAAAACTTATAAGACAAGAACAAGGAGAAAATTACATAGTTTGTGATTAGAAATAATTTGAAATACAGGAAAGTAATTACTTAGAAATTAAAGATGATTTTTAATTTGGTTCAGTGCAAAGATTTGATAATGCAAGAGTTGTATACCAAATTTACACATTAAAATTAATTGATCGAATTGAGACTTCAGCAACCACCGTCTAGTGCAAAGACACAAGCACATAATTAACGATAATAATGCTGAAGAGTTTACATCACGCCAGTAGGTATTTTGATTGCTCTCATTTTGCTATTGATATCAAATTAAAAACTAAAGAATTCCTTTTAAAAATTATGCTGTCATACTTCAGTTTGTACAATATTTGAGAAAGGAACTAGAACTTTTACTAGCACATCAACTTTTGGTTTTATTAAAATGCACACATCAGCCAGACGCAGTAGCTCTTGCTTGTAATCCCATCCCCTTGGGAGACGGAGGCAGGAGGATTACTTGAGCCCAAGAGTTCAAGACCAGCCTGGGCAACATAGCAAGACCCTGTCATTACAAAAAATAAAACTAAGTAAAAATAATGGCTGGGGGTAGTTGTATGCACCTGGAGTACCACTGACTTGGAAGGCTGAGGCTTGGAACTCCTTGAGCTCAGGAGTTCAAGGTTACAGGGAGCTATGATTGTGCCACTGCACTCCAGCAGTAAGATCCAGTCTCTTAAAAAAAAAAAAAAAAAAAAAAAGATAATACAATAAAAATGCATGGGTCATTGATTTTATCATACAAAATAAATGTCAGTGGTCATGAGCATTTATGTCATTCTCAGAAATCTTTATATAGATCTAAAATTTAACAACATATGTTACAGTTAAAGATGAGTTCTAGCTGATGCCAGTGTGAAAAATACTAGTATTTTCATACTGTTTAGATTTTTTTCTTAAGATATCTTTTAAATTCATTTTTATTGTTTCTACTACTAAGATTAGTGTGTATTTGTAGAATGCTTTAGAGTCTGTGATACCAGAACACAATGCACAGACTGGGAGGCTGAATGGAACAATAAGCTTAAGAAGAAAGGCTTTGCTGCCAGACAGTCTTGGATTCACGTCTTGGCCCACAGGTTGTTAAATCACTGACCTTAAGAAAACTATTTAACATCTTTAATCTTTATTTTCTTGTTTGTAAAATATTATAATACCTGCCTCATTGGTTTTATTTTAATGGGATGAAATGAGATAAGGCATAATGAATGAAATGTCATTTCCTTTGTACCTAGTATATAGTAAATAATAAAAAGAACTATCATTATTGTCCCTCATTTAATATTGTTATCTCATTTAATATTTATTTTCTACAGAGAATAACCTTTAAAACTCCACACTGCACAGTATCAAACTAGACAGAAGTATTAACTTGGTCACCCACCCAAGGACCCTTCACTTTAGTTGCTCTCTGCTCACCCTTTTAGGAATCAAATAAAAACTCACTCTTGATAAAAACAAATGGGCAGCTTAGCTTTTCCTTGTTAAATTCACCCCTCAAGTTATACAACCTCGTTATTGAAGAACAGATGAGAAAAAAATTATACCACATAAAGAATAGGAAGCACACAATATGCTCATTTTAGTATGTGAGCTTTAGGAGCTTGAGTTAGCATCCTTATGGATATATTTCTACACTTTTGCCTCTAGAATCATTTCCTGTAGGTTTGGGGATGGGTTTTGTGGGGTCGAGGGTGGTGTGTGTTTGCTTTGCATCTTGAATGCCAAAATATCATGGCAAATGTGAGAGGAATTTATATCTTAACATTTCAAATCTTCCAGTCATATTCCAACTTAAAGTTCCTGAATCAGGATTAAAATGGCATTCTACTAGTCCTATACATTAAGTAAAATATAAGAAACCATAGTTAAAAGCTATAGGAATCAAAAATCTAAGATGCTGATACAATAAAGGAAACAACAGCAACCTTGTTTTGTTTATTTAGCCTGTTAACAAATATTTATTGAGAGTCTAATATTTTCTAGGTACAGAGCAACAAGAAGAGAGGTAATTTGAGTAGTACATGCTTGATTCCCACTCTAGGTCAAAAAACAAATCAAAACAAAACAAAAAACAGGAAAAAAACCTGTAGATAAAGACAGATACTAGATGTAACTGCACAAAAGAGAGAGTGATCCACCTAACGACAACTGGGTCATCCCAGGAACTCTTATTTGAATGATCCCCTATTCCTCCTAGATCTATTAATGTATTACTCCTTGTTTTACCTCTACCCAAAGGATCAAATTTGTTTTAGATCTTGTTTTGCCTCCACCCAGTGTACAAATTTATTTTTGATATGTATGAATTCTCCTGATTTCACTTGTCAGAGCTTTTTTTCTTCTTTTTATTTTTCTCCTTCTCGCTCCCTTATCAAAATATCTGTTGTGGGTATTTTTGTATGTCTATCTCTCTAGTCTTCTCCAATATGCTTATTAAAAGTATTTGATGATCTTTTGGAGAGGGAGGAATGTTCTGGAACCGTTCTTAAACCAAATTTCCATCTGTCAACAGCTGTCTGAATAGAGATACATACCAAAATTACCAAACCTCCATCTCCAAAACATGTGAGCTAACTATATCAATCATTGAGATAACTTCATACATTCTGTTACATTTGGAATTGTACTGTAAAAGCCAAACATTGCATATTAATTAAATTGTACTTATGTTCATATGAAACTGATAGAGACTCTTAAAGAATTCACAATTTAAGCATAAGGTAGAGTAACTGGAGGGAGTTCACTAAGAAGATGATACAAGGGTATAGGATTAGAACCCAGATCTATAATTTGTCTCATTTTATTTCATAGGATTAACCAATTATGATGATAAATGGCAGTATTTTAAGAGAGTTTGAGAAATAAAAGAGAATTAATTGAGTAGCCGTGATATGACATAGTTTTGTGTGTCTAATAACTCATTTTACGTTCTAGTATTTTGCTTTAGATATTAATGATACCTAAAATTTAAATGAATGTAAATGGTTTAAAGTGCATGATATATTACATTTGTCTCTCATTACAATCTTGAAAGAAAATGCAAAGGGAATAGATATCCTTTCAATACTGGAACTTATACTATGTGGTTCCTTCTCATACATTATCATAATTAATTCTCACTGTGATATTATGAGGTAAATATTAGCCTCCTAATATCATTCTCCTGATAAAACTGATTCTCAGAGAAGCTAAACAGCATATTACAAGGTCATACAGCTTTTAAATGGTAGAACCAGGGATTACACCAGTGATCTTTCTCCTATTCCATGTGGTGGTCATGTCATATATTATCTCTTTACATATTAGAAAACAGATCCATTAAAAGTGACTTTTTCCAATAGTTCATTTATTATTTTAGCATTCAAAATATTGTATGTCTTTTAAGCAGTTATTAAAGATGCTCAATTATGAATTTACATGTGTAAATTAAACTAAGTTGGGCAAAAGTATAAGATTAAATAAAGCCAAAAGGTACATGCTATAAGCTTTGTACAGTTGGATATGCAAGATAGATTGTTGTAAAGGTTAATGGATTTGATATAAAAGATATTTAGTTGCAATTAAACAGATTTTATGGCAAAGTAAAGATACCTTAACTCAACTGCTGTGTAATTGAAAATATTAACACTTGTCACACAATATAACAAGGAAGCGTCTGTTACCCAGTGGTTTCAGACATCTTCTTTGGCATGTCTGAAACCAAATAATAAATCCTGGAAATATTGTTTAGGTACTTCATAAATCTGAACCATAATGAGTAAACCCTTTGTTGTTTCATAATGAGCAAGATGTCCTTGAAAAAAGAAATGTTTGTATAATTGTTTCAATTACATAACTTCCACTCTTTCCTAGGATCCAAGCTGAGTCCAGATTTTCCAATTATCTCTTTTACAAAGAGCCCTATAAGGGTGATCAAGTGAGGTAGTAAAGTTAGCTTCTACTAATAATGTCCATTTGACAATTTTGGTGAATTAAAATGTTTATAAATTTTTAAATTTAATGTTTGTCTTTTAGTTTCTTAGCAGATTGCAGATATCTGTTGTGTTATATTTTATTTTTCAAAATTTGGTTTTGTGGAGAAGATATGACAAGCAGTCAGTGTTGGGGGAGCAAGGAAAAGCTCAAACTAAATCATGAGCAGAGAGAAAATTGAGGGAAAAAAAGTCTCCTAGAGTGAGTTTTAATGAGTGATTACTGAATATAGTAAAGAAAAAAGACAAATTTGAAAAGGAATAAGTGATGCTTTATTATATAAAAGAGAACATATTCCCAATGACACAGAATATAATTTGTTGTATTTTTATTGATATATAGTATTTTACATATTTATGGGGTACATGTGATATTTTGTTACATGCGTAGAATATGTAATGATCAAAGCAGGGTATTTGAGGCATCCATCACTTTAAGTATTTATCATTTCTATGTGTTGGGAACAATTCAAGTCCTCTCTTCTAGCTACTTTGAAATGTACAATACATTGTTTTTAACTATAGTCACTCTGCTGTTGAATAGAACTTATACCTTTTATCTAAGTGTGTTTGCACCCATTAACTTACGTCTCTTCTCCCCACCAACATTTTCCGGCTTCTAGTATCTGCCAACTTTTTTAGCTCCCACATGTAAGTGAGAACATGCAATAACTGTCATTCTGTACCTGCTTATTTCACTTTATATAATGACCACTAGTTCTATCGATGTTACAACAAATGACATCTTAATTTTTTCTACAGCCAAATAATATTCTGTCGTGTATAGATAACACATTTTCTTTATCCATTCATTCATTGATGGACACTTAGATTGATTTCATGTCTTTGCTACTGTGAATAGGGTTGCAATAAACATGTCAGTACTGGTATCTCTTTGATATGCTTATGTATTTTCCCTTGGATAAATACCCAGTAATGAGATTGCTGGATTGTATAGTAGTTCTGTTTTTAGTTTTGTGAGAAATCACCATACTGTTGTTCATAGTGGCAAATGACTGCAGTATTTCACATTCCCACTGACAGTGTATGAGCTCCCTTTTTCTCCATGTTCTTGTCAGCATCTGTTATTTTTTGTCTTTTTAATAATAAACATTCTACCTGGAATAAGATGATATCTCATTGTGGTTTTGATTTGCATTTCTCTAATGATTAATGATAATAAACATTTTTTTATTTCAATGTCATCTTTTGAGAAATGTCTATTAATGTCTTTTGCCCATTTTTAATGGGATGAGTTGTTTGAGTTCTTTGTATGTTCTGGATATTAGTCATTTGTCAGATTAATAGTTTGCAACCATTTTCTCCCATTCAATTTGTTGTTTCTTCCCTCTGATAATTGTCTTCTCTACTGTGCAGAAGTTTAATATAGTCTGATTTGTCTATTCTTGTTTTAGTTGTCCATGGTCTTAAGTTCTTAGCCATAAAATCTTTGCCTAGATTAGTGTCATGAGGTGTTTTCCCTTTATTTTCTTCTGTGAGTTTTATAGTTTCAGGCCTTCCATTTAAGGCTTTAATCCATCTTGAGTTGATTTTTGTTCAGATAGGGTTCCAGTTTCATTCTTTTGCATGTGGATATCCAATATTCCTAGGATCACTTATTGAAAAGGATGTCCTTTCCCCAGTACGTGTTCTTAGCAATTTTGTCAAATGTCAGTAGGCTGTAAATATGTGGATGTATTTCTGACTTCTCTATTCTCTTCCATTGGTCTAAGTGTCTATTTTTAAACCAATACCATGCCTTATAATGTATTTCTAAGTCAGGTTGTGTGATGCCTCCAGCTTTGTTTTTTGTTTGCTTGTTTTTGTGTTTTGTTTTGTTGTTTTTGGTTTTGGGAGTTTTTTGGTTGGGGGATTTTTGTTTGTTTTTTCTCAGGATTGCTTCAGCTATTCTGGCTCTTTTTTATTCTATACAAATTTTAGAATTCTTTTTTCATTTCTGTGAAAAAACTGACTTTGGTGTTTTAATAGGGATTGTATTGAATCTGTAGATTGCTTTGGGAAGTTATCTCATTTTAATGATGTTAATTCTTTCAACTCATGAGCATGAAATATCTTTCCATTTGTTTATGTCCTCTTTAATTTCTTTCATCAGTGTTTTGTAGTTTTCCTCGTAGAGATTTTTCACTTCCTTGGTTAAATCTGTTCCTAGGTATTTGGTTTCTGTAACCATTGTAAATGAAATTGTTTTCTTAATTTGTTTTTTGACTATTTCATTATTGGTGTACAGAAATGCTACTGCTTTTTTTATCTTGATTTTGTATCCTCTAACTTTATTGAATTTATTAGCTCTAAGAGTTTTTTGATGGAGTATTTTTTGGGCATTCTTACCTTGTTCCAGTTATTAGAGAGAAACTTTCAACTTTTCTCCATTCAGTATGATGTTAGCTGTGTGTTAGTCATATATGGCCTTTATTATTGTGAAGTATATTTTTTCTATGCCTAGCTTGTTGAAAATTTTTATTATAAAGTGATGTTCAATTTTTCAAATACTTTTTCTGCATCTGATGAGATGATCATATGATTCTTGTGCTTCCTTCTGTTGGTGTGATGTATTATGTTTGTTGATTTGCATATGTAAAACCATTCTTGCATCCCTTGGTATAAATCCCATTTTGTAATGGTATATTATCTTTTTGATGTGCTGTTGAATTCAGTTTGCTAGTATTTTGTTGAGGATTTTTTGAAGATGTGTTCATCAGGGAATTTATGTATAGTTTTCTTATTCTGTTGTGTCCTCAGGTTTTGGTATCAGGGTAATACTGGTCATAGAATGAGTTAGGGAGAATTTCTTTCAGTTCAATTTTTTTGGAGTAGTTTGAGGAGAATTGATATTACTTCTTTATATGTGTGGGGGAGTTCAGCAGTGAATGCATCTGATCCTGCACTTTATTTTATTGGGAGACTTTTATTACTATTTCAGCCTTACTACTTAATATTGATCTGCTCAGGTTTTCTATATCTTCCTGACTAAACCTTTGTAGGTTGTAGGTTTCCAGGAATTTATCCATTTCCTCTACTTTTTCCAGTTATTTATCAAACAGTTGTCCCTAATAGTCTCTGATAATCTTGTATTTTTGTGGAATTAATATAGTAAGGCTTTGTGTCCCCACCCAAATCTCATATTGAATTGTAATCCACATAATCCCCATAATCCCCATGTGTCAAGGGAGAGACCATGTGGAGGTAACTGAATCATGGGGGTGGTTTCCCCCATACTATTCTTGTGACAGTAAGTTCTCATGAAATCTGATGGTTTTATAAGAGGCTCTTCCCCTTCCCTTGGCACTTCTTCCTGCCACATTGTGAAGAAGGTGCCTTGCTTCCGGTTCACCTACTGCCATAATTGTAAGTTTGTTGAGGCCTCCCTAGCCATGCTGAATTGTGAGACAATTAAACCTCTTTCCTTTTTAAATTACCCAGTCCCAAACAGTTCTTTATAGCAGTATGAAAATGGACTAATACAAGTAAATGGTACCAGGAGTGGGGTGTGCTGTAAAGATACCCAAAAATGTAGAAGCAGCTTTGGAAGTGAGTAACAGGCAGAGGTTGGAAGAGTTTGGAGGACTCAGAAGAAGACAGGAAGATGTGAGAAAGTTTGGAACTTCCCAGGGACTTGGTGGATGGCTTTGACCAAAATACTGATAATGATATGGACAATGAAGTGCAAGCTGAGGTGGTCTCCGATGGAGATGAGGAACTTGTTGAGAACCAGAATAAAGGTGACTCTTGCTATGCTTTAGCAAAGAGACTGGAGGCATTTTGCCCTGCCCTAGAAATCAGTGGAAGTTTAAACTTAAGAGAGATGATTTAGGGTATCTGGTGAAAGAAATTTCTAAGCAGCAAAGTGTTCAAGTTCTGACTCGGGTGCTCTTAAAAGCATTCAGTTTTATGAATTCACAAAGAGATAGTTCAGAACTGGAACTTAAGTTTAAAAGGGAAACAGAGCATAAAAGTTTGAAAGCTTTGCAACCTGACAATGCAGTAGAAAAGAGAAACCAATTTTCTGAAAAGAAATTCAGGCCAGCTGCATAAATTTGCATAATGAACAAGGAGCCAAATGTTAATCACCAGGACAATTGGAAAAATGTCTCCAAGGCACGTTGGACATCCTCACGGCAGACCCTCCCATCACAGACCTGGAGGCTTAGGAGAAAAAAAAAATTGTTTTGTGGACAAGGACCAGGGTCTTGCTGCTTTGTGAAGTCTCTGGACTTTGTGCCTTGCATTCCAGTCATGGGTTAAAGGGGCCAACGTACAGCTCAGACCATTGCTTCAGAGAATGCAAGCCCCAAGCCTTGGCAGCTTACATGTGGTGTTGGGTCTGTGGATACACAGATGTCAACAATTGAGGTTTGGGAACCTCCACCTTAGTTTCAGAGGATATATGAAAATGCCTGGATGTCCAGGCAGAAGTTTGCTGTGGGGGAGGAGCCCTCATGGAGAACCTCTGCTAGGGCAGTACGGAAGGGAAATATGGGGTGGATACCCCCACACAGAATCCCCACTGGGGCACTGCCTAGCTGAGCTGTGAGAAGAGGACCCCCATCCTCCAGACCTAGAATGGTAGATCCACTAACAGCTTGCATGATGCACCTGGAATAACTGCAGACACTCAACACCAGCCTATGAAAGCAACCAGGAGTGGGGGCTATAGTATGCAAAGCCACAGGGGCAGAGCTGCCAAAGACCATGGGAATCCACCTCTTGCATCAGTGTGATCTGGATATAAGACATGGAGTCAAAGGAGCTATTTTGGAGCATTAAGATTTGACTGCTCTGATGGATTTTGGACTTTCATGGGGCCTGTAGCCCCTTTGATGTAGCCAACTTCTCCCAGTTGGAATGGGAGCATTTACCCAATGAATGTACCCCCACTGTATCAAGGAAGTAACTAACTTGATTTTGATTTTACAGGCTCATAAGTGGAAAGAACTTGCCTTGTCTCAGATAAAACTTTGGACTTGGACTTTTGGGTTAATGCTGGAATGAATTAAGTCTTTGGGGGACTGTTGGGAAGACAAGATTAGTTTTGAAATATGAAAGGGACATGAGATTTGGGAGGGTCCAGGGGCAGAATGATATTGTTAGGCTTTGTGTCATCACCCAAATCTCATTTTGAATCGTAATCCACATAACACCCACATAATTTCCACATAATATCCAAATAATCTTATTTTCAATTGTAATCCCATAATTCCCACGTGTCAAGGGAGAGACGAGGTAGAGATAGTTGAGTCATGGGCATGGTTTCCCCCATGCTGTTCTCGTGATAATGAGTGAGTTCTCACGAGATCTGACAGTTTTAAAAGGGGCTCTTCCCCCTTTGGTTGGCACTTCTCCTTCCTGCTGCCTTGTGTTGCTTTCCCTTCACTTTCTGCCATGATTGTAAGTTTCCTGAGGCCTCTCCAGCCAGGCTGAACTGTTAGTCAATTAAACCTCTTTCCTTTATAAATTACCCAGTTGTGGGCAGTTATTTATAGCAGTATGAAAACAGACTAATGCATGTATCAATTGTAATATCTCTTCTTTCTTTTCTGATTTTGTTTATTTGAATGTTCTTTGTTATTTTAGGTAGTAGCTTATTTTCTCTTTTTTAAGAACCAATGTGTCATTTTGCTGATCCTTTATATTGTTTTTTTAGACTATTTTGTTTAGTTCAACTCTTGTCTTTATTATTTCTCTCTTTCTGTTAATTTGGGGTTGGGTTTGTTCTTGCTTTTCTAATTGTTTGAGTTGCATTGTTAGATTGTTTATGATGTTTATTGCTATAAACTTCCCTCTTAGTACTGCTTTTGCTGTATGTTACAGATTTTGGTATGTTATATTTTCATATTCAATTGTTTTAAGAACTTTTTTGATTTTCATCTGAATTTCTTTGTTGACTCAATGATTGTTTAAGAACATGAATATGTTGTTTAATTTCCGTGTACTTGTATAGTTTCCAAAGTTGCTCTTGTTTTTGATTTATAGTTTTATTCCATATGGTCTGAGAATATACTCGATAGGATTTTGATTTTTAAGTTGTTGAGACTTGTTTTGTGACCTAACATATCTTCTATCCTGGATAACGTTTCATGTGCTGATAAAAACAATGTATTCTGCAACCATTAGGTAAAATATTCTGCAAATGTATGTTAGGTCAATTTTATCTAAAGTCTACTTTAATGTTTGTTAATTTTCTGTGTAGATGATCTGCCTAATGCCAAGAGTGGGATATTGAAGTACCCCACTATTATTGTATTAGAATCTATCTTTCTCTTCAGAACTAATAATATTTGTATTATGAATCTGGGTGCTCCAGTGCTGGGTGCGTATATATTTAGAACTGTTGCATACTCTTGCTGCATTGATTCCCTGCTATCATATAATTTTCTTACTTCTCTTTTTTACTTTTTTTTTTTTTTTTAACTTGAAGTCTGTTTTATCCAATATAAGGATAGCTGCTCTTACTCACTTTTGGTTTCTGTTATTATGGAGTATCTTTTTTCATCCCTTTATTTTGTGTCTTTATGTGTTTTTATAGGTAAAGTGTGTTTCTTATAGGCAGCATATAGTTGGATCCTGTTTTTGTAACCATTCGGCCAGTCTATATCTTTTCAGTAACGAATTTAATCTGTTTACATTCAAGGTTAATATTGACATGTGAGGTTTTGTTCCTGTCATATTGTTAATTGTTTTTTGGTTGTTCTGTATATTCTTTGTTACTTTATTTTTCTTTTATTGTTTTCCCTTTTAGTTTGGTAGCTTTCTGTCATGATACTATTTGAGTTCTTTCTCTTTTTAATTTGTATGTATGCTTTACCAGTGAGTTTTATACATTTGTATATTTTCATAATGGCAGATGTGTCCTTTTCCTTCCAGGTTTAGGACTCCCTTGAGCATTTCTTATAGAGCTGGTCTAGTGGTGTTGAATTTCCTGTTTTTGCTTCTTTGTAAAAGACTTTATTTTTTCTTAATTTATTAAAGATAATTTTTCTGTACATAGTATCATTGGCTGGCAGTTTTTCCTTTGAAATTTTTAATAAATCATTCCATTTCCTCCTGTCCTGTATGATTTCTACTGAGAAACCAATTTTAGTCTAGTGGAGATTCCCTTATAGGTGACTAGACACTTTTGATGCTTTTAGAATTCTTTGTCTTTGACTTTAGACAGTTTGACTGTAATGTGCCATAGAGAAGACCTGTCGTGGATTGTATCTGTAAGGATATCTCAGAGCCTCCTGTATATGGATGTCTAATTCTCTTGCTAGACTTAGGAAGTTTTCATGCAATATTATGTTAAATAGTTTTTCTAACCCTTTCATCCTTTCTCCATCTTCTGAGACCCTGATTATTTGAATATTTGGTCCCTTTATGGTGTCCCATGTGTCATGAAGGCTTTGTTCATTCTCTTTTGTTCTTTTTTCTTTATTTGTCTCACTGGTTTATTTCAAAAGACCATTCTTCAAGTTCTAAGATTCTTCCTCATCTAATCTACTGTTGAAGCTTTCACATATATTTTCTATTATATTCAATGAATTTGTCAGTTTCAGAATTTCTGTTTGGTTTTTTTTTATGATATCTATCTCTTTGATAAATTTGTCATTCCTATTCTGAATTGTTTTTCTGATTTCTTTGCATTGGTTTTCATAATTCTCTTCTATATCACTGAGATTCTTTAGAATTAATAATATGAATTCTTTTATTGGATTACTTGTATTTTTTTTTTTTTTTTTTTTTTTTTTTTTTTTGCTTGGGATCTGTTACTAGAGAATTATTGTGTTTCTTTCACACTGTCATATTGAATTTTCTTTTGAATGTTTCCGGTGGCAGTACATTGATATCTGTGTGATCTGGTATAAGTCACTTCTTCCCAGTTTTTGAATTTGCTTTTGTAGGGGGTACTTTTTTCCTGAAGATGTATCTATGGTGTGGGTGATGTAGGGCACTTTGGCTTTGATTCTTGGTGTGTGCAATAGTGTAGTTTTTGTATGATTTTTCTTTTGGCTATAAACAGCATTATTTGCATCTGTGATTTCCTTGGTGGCATATGGTGCAGTTATAAGTGGAGGATATGGTGAAGTTCTACTGGAAACCGGGATGCCAAGCAGGCCAATCTTTGGGCCCCAGTGGTGGCAGCAGTGAGCTTAGCATGTCTGTTCTTGAGCCCCAGTATAGTGTATGGTTACGTTAATGATAGGGGGTCTAGGTGGGCCAATTCTTGGGCCTCCAGTTGACCTATTCAGTGCCAATAGTGGTAGCAGTGAGCCAGGCAGGTGGGCAGGTTATTAGGCCCCTGGGAACTTGGCATAACATGGACAATGGCAGTGATAGTGGTAGGACAACCCTCTAGATCCTGAATGGTGTACACTGGCATTGGCAATGGCTGTGATGGGATGGGCTAGCCAATCTACAGGTCCACAGGTGGTACATGCAGGTAAATGCTAGCTGAGGGGTAAGTGGCTGGGTGGGTAGACCCAATCTCAAGCACATGGGAGGATTTTTCAGGTACCAATCTCTCTCTTTTTTCTTTCTTTTTTTCTTTTTTTTTTTTGAGATGGAGTCTCATTCTGTCGCCCAGGCTGGAATGCAGTAGTGGTGGGATCTCAGCTCACTGCAACCTTTGCCTCCTGGGTTCAAGCGAATCTGCGTGCCTTAGCCTCCTGAGTAGCTGGGATTAGAGGTGCACACCACCACACTCAGCTAATTTTTTTCTTTTTTTTAGTAGAGACAGAGTTTCATCATGTTGGCCAGGCTGGTCTTGAATTCCTGACCTCAAGTAATCTACCCGCCATGGCCTCCCAAAGCCTGAAATCTAACTTTTGGCAAGTACTTCAATATTCTCAGTATCTAAAATTGTCACCCCTTCTTTCCTGATAAACAATTTGGGCTTCCTGTTTGTATGAGGGACTATTTGGCATATCTTTTTTTTGTTGTTTTTTTGTTTTGTTTTTTTTTGAGATGAAGTCTTGCTTTGTCACCCAGGCTGGAATGCAGTGGCACCATCTCAGCTCACTGCAATTTCTGCCTCCTGGGTTCAAGCAATTCTCATCCCTCAGACTCCTGAGTAGCTGGGACTACAAGCTTGCACCACCATGCCCAGCTACATTTTTGTATTTTTAGTAGCGATGATATTTCATCATGTTGGCCAGGCTGGTCTCCTGAACCCAAGTGATCCGCCTACCTCAGTCTCCCAAAATGCTAGGATTACAGGTGTGAGCCACTGCACCCATCCTTATTTGGCATACTCTTTACAGTTCTTATCAGGCCAAGTTAAAGGCTGACTACGTTTTCCATCATGAAGAAAGAAGTAGAAATAAGGCATGAGTTGATGTGCATTGTTGGATTTAGAATGATTTTTTGACAGCTGTTTTTGTGAAGTTTGTAGAAAGAAAAATGTGTTAGGCACTTAAAAGTGCCCATGATGGTCACTTGAAATGTGTAGTAATAGAATGCCCAAATTGAGCATGAAAGGCTTTTAAATATATAGTCAGAAATAAGGCAGTAAGTTTGATAATAGTTTTTTGCCTCTTTAAGTATTTTTATTTTTTAATTTTTTTACTTCTAATTTTTGTGGGTACCTAGTAGTTATATATATTTAAGGGGTACATGATATATTTTGATACAGGCATGCAATGTGAAGTAAGCATGCCATGGAGAGTGGGGTATCTATCTTCTCAAGCATTTATCCATTGAGTTGCAAACAATCCAATTACACTCTTTTTGTTATTTTTAAATATTAAGTTATTATTGACTTTATTCACCCTGTTGGGCTATAAAATAGTAGGTCTTATTCGTTCTTTCTATTTATTTGTACATGCTAACCATCCCTACTTCCCCTGCCAAACTCCCTACTACCCTTCTCAGCCTCTAGTAACCTTCCTTTACTTTCTATTATATGTCCGTGGGTTCAATTGATTTGATTTTTAGATCCTACAACTAAGTGAGAACATGAGATGTTTGTCTTTCTGCATCTTGCTTATTTCACTTAACGTAATGATCGCCAGTTCCACCCATATTGTTGCAAATGACTAGATCTCATTCTTTTTGTGGGTGAATAGTTCTCCATTGTATATATGTACCACATTTTCTGTATGCATTCATCTGTTGATGGACACTTAGTTTGCTTCAAAATCTTAGCTATTGTAAACAGTGCTGCAATAAACATGAGAGTGCAGATATCACTTCAGTATACTGATTTGCTTTCTTTTGGTAGCCAAAAGTGGGGTTGTTGAATCATATAGTGGCTCAATTTTTAGTTTTCTGAGGAATGTCCAAACTGTTCTCCATAGTGGTTGTACTAACGTACATCTCACCAAAGCCAGTATTTGTCATTACCTTTCTTTTGGCTATAGGCCATTTTAACTGGGGTGAGATGATATTCCATTATAACTTTAATATGTTTTCTCTGATGATTAATGATGTTGAGCACCTTTCATACATCTGTTTGCCATCTGTACGTCTTCCTTTGAGAAATGTCCATTCAGATCTTTTGCCCATCTTTTCATTCGATTATTGGGTTTTTTCTTATAGAGTTGTTTGAGTTCCCTACATATTCTTGTTACTAATCCCTTGTCAGATGGGTAGTTCACAAATATTTTCTCCCATTCTCTGTGTTGTTTCTTCACAGTGTTGATTGTTTCCTCTACTATCAAAAGCCTTTTAACTTGATGTGATCCCGTTAGTCCATTAACTGCTTTGGTTGTATGGGCCTGTGGGGTATTGTTCAAGAAATTTTTGCCCAAACCCAATGTCCTGGAAATTTTCCCCAATGTTTTGTTATAGTAGTTTCATGGTTTCAGGTCTTAGATTTAAGTCTTTAATCCATTTTGATTTGATTTTTGTATATGGTGATAGTTGGGGGTCTAGTTTCATTCTTCTGCATATGGATATCCAGTTTTCCCAGCACCATTTATTGAAGATACTATTTTTTCCCCATTGTATGTTCTTGGTACCTTTGTCAAAAATGAGTTGATTGTAGATGTATAGATTTGTTTCTGGATTCTCTATTCTGTTACCTTTTTCTATGTGTCTGTTTTTATGCCAGTATCATGCTGTTTTTGTTGCTATAACTCTGTAGCATAATTTGAAGTCAGGAAATGTGATTCTTCCAGTTTTGTTCTTTTTTTCTTAGGATAGCTTGATGTATTTTTAAAATGACAGCAAGCATTAATAAGGAAAATGGAAAGAGACCAAATGTGATCAAGTCATTTTCATGGTTAAAATTTTTCAAAGTCTCCCTCCTCATTGCCACTCATATAAGGTCTAAACTTTTTAACATGGCAGTCTCATGAGCCTCTATTTCTACATGTAGACTTGCTCTTGACTGTCATTATCTCCTGGAAGTTCAGAAGTTTTGTATGATACAACCTGTCTTTCTTCATTTTCTTCCAATGTACTAACATATGCTGTTTATTTATAATTCTTTCTACCTTGGTCTGTGAACTCCTTGACAACAGTAACTGTGTTCTGTTCATATTTATGTTTCCCAATGCCAGTGTTATGAGTTGAATTGTGTCCCTAAAAAAGATGTTGATGTCTTAACCCCCAGTTCCTATATATGTGACCTTATTTGGAAATAAGGTCTTTGCTAATGGTCAAGTTAAGATAAGGTCATAAGGGTAGACTCTGTTGAAATATGGCAAGTGTCTTTATAAAAAAAAAAAAAAATGGACACAGAGACAGACATGCACATAGGGAGAATTCATGTGAAGATAAAGACTGAGATCAGGATGATGCATCTACAAGATAAGGGATGCCAAATATTGCCAGCAAATCACCAGAATCCAGAAGAGGGGTATGGCATAGACTTACTCTTATAGCTTCCAGGAGGACTCAACCCTGCTAATGCCTTGATCTTGGTCTTCTAGCCTGCAGAACTTTGAGACAGTAAATTTCTGTTAGTTACGACACTTACTTTTTAGTACTTTGTTGTTGCAGCCCTAGAAAACTAAGATAGCCTGGAATTGAGTGTTGTTTTAATGAATGAATGAAGTAGCTCACTACATTATTTTACCCCTGATCGCTTTCTTGCGTGGTTTGACAAAGTATGCTTATGGAAAAAAGATGCAGTGATCTTTATTTAGCTCAATAATTCATTTTAAAAACTAGTTTTGAAGCTGGGTACAGTGGTGCACACCTATAGTACCAGTTCCTTGGGAGGCTGAGGTTGGGGGAATCCCTTCACCTCAGAAGTTTAAGTCCAGCCTGGACAACATAGTATAGACCCCTGTCTTTTAAAATAAAAATAAAAAATTAGTTTTCAAGTATCTACTTTGTTCATAAAACCCCTGAGCATACAAAATAAAAGGGTTATTTCCCTCTCTACCTTCAAAGTGGTAACTATCCAACGTGGGGGAATGAGACATTCCTACAACAAAGTTGTGCATATCACAGCAGTTATTTATGGCAGCTACCTATTGTGGTTAGTTGGTGTTCATTAGCTGTTAAATGTTCTAAATATCAATGCTTCATATAAATAATTACATTCTAATTTTATGTAGAAAATGATGTATCATTAAAAGTGAGATAAAGGCAGATAAACCATTACATGTGGTCAGTGGAGAGAGAGTACTTTTAAGTTAAAGGAGTGGTGATTAGGAGGAAGAACTTTTCAGAGATGTTACTGAATACAGGCCTTTGTGAATGGAAATTTTTCAAGATCCACCCATTCACCCTTCAGATCTTTCAGCTTGCTTTCTCCAGCAACAACCCCCTGCCAGTGAGACATCCCCATCAAACTTCAACATGTGAGATTATTTTTACATCTTTTAAGTAAGCTATATAACTTTTGTGGCTTTGTGTGCTGGACTCGGTATACTTCCAAGACAGTGTAGACAGTATTCAGAGGTCAGTTTTTAATGACCTTGGTTTGCATGGCAGCAAGAATTAACTTGGAAAAACTGCACAGACAGATGTGGTTGATAGCTAGAGGCAGTGCCTATAACTTTGGTTATATTTTAGTGATAGAAGCTTGGGGGATATTCCATTTCAAGTACAATGAAGTAGTCCATAAGCAAGTAGGACAGCAGCTAGTCACATTCTATCATACAGCCCCGAAAGCAGTCAACTTGTTGTTTGACTATTTGATCTTTAAGGATGAAAACAATTTGGTCAATGATAGTTCTTTGAGTTAAGAAATATAACTGTGTCTGTCTTTGGTCATTTTTAGTGTTCCTTTAGAGAAGAGACTGATATACTCTTCATTAATTCTTCACCACCCAATATGGTAGTTGGCACATTTAAAAATTCTCAACATGCACTTTTTTCCCTTTGAGCTAAAGCAATCAACTAAAGCATACATAGCTTTCTTAATGTGGGATGCTTGACATTTGAAAGTATACCTATGAGATGTGACCATTTGGTCTTTGAACAATTCAATCATTAATCCTTTCTGCAAATATTTATTGAACAGTTACTATATGTCAGCACTGTGCTAGCATAGTCTATTTTGTGCAACCCCTGCTTTCTAGGATCATATAATTTTGTTAAAAAGGAAAAATCAGTGCACGTAAGAGATTAATCTGTAAGGTGATTTAATCTAACTGCCTGTTTTCCATGCTTTTATCCAGAGTTCTGCGAATTATTGGAGGAAAAAACCTAGAACAGTGCTATTATTAATCCAGTCTCCAAATCCTCACTAGACAATCAACACAGCTCTTTGCCATTTTATGCAATTCTCTAAGCCATTAAATCGTCCATTTTCCCTAATAGCTATTCCAAAACATCTACACTTTCTTTATTCTCTGACCTTACTACTTCCCTCATTCTTGGTTGATGATCATCCTTTCTTGTTACCAGAGTAAATGGAAGATGAGGACTTCTTTAGGGTTCTGTAATTAACCTACAATCTTAGCGTTCATCTCTACCGTCCTTTCCTCCTCTTCTAATTCAGTGGAGGGAGTGATCTCTTATCATCATTTATTTACTTATTGGATACTTGGATAGGCTGAATGTACATCAATGGATACTACAGACATGGTTCTTTTCCTCGTGGAGACTGCACTCCACCTAAAACTACTTATTACTTTCACCTAAACCTTTTTCAGTTTCTCAACTAAGCCATGGTATCTCTCAATGCTGGGTCTTTGAGTATATGTTTCCCTCTACAGGGATGATCTCTCCCCAGTCAGTTATTTTCTTGGCTCATTGTTATCTTCCAGGTCTCAGATTGCATATAATGCCCTGCAGTTATCCTTCTCTGACACTACCCCCTCTAGCCCAAGGTAGGCTGCCCACCTATATGCTCCCATAGCCACTATTCCTCTCAAAGAAGCACTTACCACACTGCATTTTCATGGTTTTTATACTTGTCCTACTCTGTAGTAGAAAATAAGCTGCATGAGGATAGAAACATAGATCTCTAATTCACTGATATAATAACAATATTTAGGCTGCTACACATAAGTAAGTGTTTAATGAGTTAAATAGAGGAAGAAGGGCTGGCATAGAAAGTTGGTTCTACTGGAGTACAACTTAGAAATGGGAGCGTTTGTTCCATGCTTCTTCCCTAGCTTTTAGTGGTTGCTTACAATCTTTGGTGTCCCTTCGCTTATAGATTCATCATTCTAATCTCTGTGTCACTTACCACATAAATTCCTCGCTGTGTATTTTTTGTTTCTGTGTCCAAATTTCCTCTTCTTATAAGGGCACCAATCACTGGACCCTAATCCTACCCTGATCCAGTATAACCTCATCTTCTTAAGTTACATCTGCAAAGAACCTCTTTCCAAATAAGGTTAATTATATTCACAGGTACCAGGAGTTAGAACTTCAGCACATCTTTTTGGGGGACATAAGTCAACCTATAACAGATGTCATGTGAGTAGATTGTGGTATATGGGCCAGATGGATGGGATTAAGGATGGTTTGTAATATAGAAATAGAGGTAGCACTATAGATCAGTGTCTAAAATCTTCAGTTATTATGGGAAGGAGGTTGTGGCAAGTTGAAGAGATCTTTTCAGGACAAGACAGAGGAATGGCCAAATCCATAAAAGAAGAAAAGCATTGAGGCTGAGGAACTGAATATTCTAGAGAGGGAAAGGGAGGGGAAAAAAGGGAAGAAGTAAAGCCCTAAATTGGAGAGGAAGATTTCAGTTTACAAAAGAAAAATAATGTTTCTTCTTTTGAGCAAAGGAAAGCAGAAAGGATAGGTATACAAATGTGAATTTTTCGAATAAAATAGGCATTAAAGCAATGTGCTAAAGGTATGAGTGGGTATTATAAGATACGTAGTAGGAGAAAAAGTTTTGGGCTGTAGCTATATTAAGTTAATTGGGTGATCTGTGAGCAATTCTTCAAGCATGATTGAAGATGCTCTTCGTCAGTGCCTTAGAAATTTTAAACAGAATCACTTCTTTCAACCTCAAATTTTGTCTTTGGAATCCAGAGAGAATCCAAAGACTAAGAAGATAAAGTTTTGGCTTTTAATTAACCATATTGGCAGTGGCCAGTGTGATTAACTACTCTCTCAAATTAAAATAAAAGATGCTTTTTTTTTTTTTTTTTTTTGGTATTTGTTAAAGCAAAGTTTTCTTTCTAAAAAGGAAGCGATGTCAAGTAGTGTATTATCAGTATAGACTAGTTCCTACAGGGAATGTTTTTTTTTGTTGTTGTTGTTGTTTAGCTGAAATGTATGCACATTCATAAGTTAAGTTGCCTGTGAGTGTGGGCAACTCAGACAGGGCCAGCCAGGGTTCAAGATACATTCTGTTTCCTTTAATAAAACCATGTAGACAGAATGTGTAGAAAACTACTAGTGCTTTCTGTAAAGCAGTAAACACCTTATCTAGCAGATCCTAAATAAACTCTGACAGGACCACTATGCTTAATAATTTTGAATTGTTTAGCGACAACCCAGAGCCCTCTCCTAAGAAAGTCACATGAAATAAAGTTGAACCAACTCATTGAATGATTATAAGACATCATGGGGCTTAGTTCTCTACACCCACAAAGAATATTCAGGTACATTGTAATCATATGACTTTTCAAAGCATTGGAGTCTTTATTCTGAGCTTCAGCACAGTATCAATCTCTGCTGCCAAGTTTCTGCTTCAGGCCCCACCTCTCACTGACACCTCCTCCTCAGCGTAGGCGGGCAGCAAGGGAAAAGAGTGAACTGTGATCCGTTCATGGTGTTCTCTTTTTACAGGATGGGAAAAAGATTTTGTGTGGAAAAACTTTCAGTTAAAGACTTTAATCAAGTTCAGACTTTCCTGTGCTTATGCCTGCATTTCTTATGTTTGACATGAGGAATCACTGTTTGGAGATATGCAAGAAAATTGAAAAGATGAACCCAGCTTTGTATAATTGATGTAATCCTGAAATTCTGTATGTGCATCAAGTGATTGCCAAACAGGTCATTTTTAATTACTTGAGCGATTAGGTGTTTAAATTTGGCAAGCCTTTTTCTTTTACTAGAGTACTGAAATATTCACTGACTTTACTTCCTTTTGTGAAATGATTACTTACATTTTTCTGTGTCAGCTTTGTTTATGACCCACATGTGGTAATGTTTAGTCTTATTCTTTATAGCCCAACATTCCACAGTAGGTGGTGTTATAATCAGCATTTTGGGGTGAGAACTACCAACTCTTTTCACTGACTTTGTTTTATAATCGACTACTTTGTCATCATGTGATGGTCCAGAGCTATTTCTTTATCATGGACACTTCTTTTCAAAATGGTAACCAATTCTTTAGTTGTTACAAAACTATCACTTCCCCAAAATCAGTGTTTTGGCCATTTTCAGTTTCCTTACACAAATCTTCATCCGATTTGAGTCAGGAACTCATTGTGTTCATTTCAGTAGGGACTACTCTGGCTTACTGTATCATAAGTACATGTTTTGATTGCCAGGCATTTTTGCTTCAATTTTCAGCCCAGTAAAATGGGACTTTATTAGCCCTGTGTGACATAAATCAGGACAGTTGACTCTTTAGTCATTTATCCAGCCTGGAATCCAAAGATATGTTGGTTTTAAATGTGCATTTTCTTTTATCAGTTCTAACTTCACCTATCAAGACCCAGTCCAAATGCTAAAACTTCTGTTAATTATTCTCCTTCTCCTCTAAGAAGTAAGTCATGCTCCCCTCACATAATGCTAGTAGCAATATAGAATTCATCCAAACCAGTTAGATTATGCCAAAGTGTTAGTGTCTTGTTTTCCCAACAACTTGACAGTTTATTGAGAGCGCTTTATTTATCAAGCATCTATTATTGCCAGTCACCATAGAATATAAATATACTTACTCCTTTATTACAAAGAAATGGAAACTCAAATTTGCACAGTTATAAGATGAAAGAATCAGAAAGTGAAGCTGCCTCTGCTGTTGTCCCATTGCCTGCTCAGTGCTTACCATAAACCCTGAAAGGTTGAGGATGGAGAGCTCATCAAAGTTTACCTGAGGCAATGTGATGCCTTATACAGTTCTGACTGCACCTACCATGGCTCACTGTTTCTGCCCTTTGCTCATTCAAAGTCACTAATTTCATCTTTAAGGGGGGACTTTCTGAGAGACATGGGACTTTCCTTGTCCTCTTGTATTCATTAGTTCATTCATTCTTTCACTTAATACATATTTAAGAGGCAAGTATGTACCTGCTTTTGTTATACTTGCATAGTACAAAATAGACCAAAAAACTGTCATCACAGAGCTTATGTTTTCACCAAGGAGACAGAACGTAAAAAACATACAAACAAAATATGTAGATGATTTATATAGGATATTACAAGGTAACACGTGCTAAGGGAAAATGAAAACTAGAGCAGGGTAAGGAAAAAAATATATACAGTCAGGGGACAGCATTAAATAGGGAGCTTAGGTTCCAGCTCCTACAGAAATTGATACTTGAACAAAGCTCTGAAAGAAGTGTATTCCATGTAGCAGAACAGCTGTAGCAAAGACCCTAAGTTGACAGTCTATGACTATGTCTGAATACTTTAGAAATATCAAGGCTGTAGGAATACAGCTAACAAGAGAAGTGAAGAACCTCTTCAAGAACTACAAGCCATTGCTCAAGGAAATCAGAGATGACACAAACAAATGGGAAAACATTCCATCGTCATGGATAGGAAGAATCAGTATCATGAAAATGGCCATACTGCCCAAAGTAATTTATAGATTCAATGCTATTCCCATCAAACTATCATTCACATTCTTCACAAAATTAGAATAAACTGTTTTAAAATTCTTATGGAACCAAAAAGGAACCTGAATAGCCAAGACAATCCTAAGCAAAAAGAACAAAGCTGAAGGCATCCATAACTAGCCATATGCAGAAAATTGAAACTGGACCCCTTCCTTAGACCTTGTACAAAAATTAACTCAAGATGAATTAAAGACTTAAGTGTAAAAGCCAAAACTATAATAAACCTAGAAGAAAATCTAAGAAATACCAATCAAGACATAGGCACAGGCAAGAATTGATAACGAAAATGCCAAAAGTAATTGCAACGAAAGCAAAAATTGACAAACAGGATCTAATTAAACTAAAGAGCTTCTGCACAGCAAAACAAACTATCATCAGAGTTCCAGACAACCTACAGAATGGAAGAAACATTTTATAATCTAGTCATCTGACAAAAGTCTAATATCTAGAGTCTACAAGGAGCTTAAACAAATTTACAAGAAAAAAAGACAGCACCATTAAAAAGCGCGCAAAGAACATAAACACACTTCTCAAAAGAAGACACCCATGCTGCCAACAAACATGAAAAAAGGCTCAACATCACTAATCATTAGAGAAATGCAAATCAAGACCACAATGAGATATCATCTCACACCAGTGAGATAGCTATTATTAAAAAATCAAAAACAAAAACAAAAAAAAACAGATACTGGTGAGGTTGTGGAGAAAAAGGAATGTTTTTACACTGTTGATGGGAGTATAAATTTGTTCAGCTATTGTGGAAGAGAGTGTGGCATTCCTCAAAACCTAGAGGAAAAAAATTCAACCTAGCAATCCCATCACTGGGTATATATCCAAAGGAATATAAATCATTCTATTATAAAGATAAATACACATTGTATTTTCTTTTCAACACTATTCCCAGTAGCAAAGACATGGAATGAACCTAAATGCCAATCAATGATAGATTGGATATAGAAAATGTGGTTCATATATACTATGGAATACTATGTAGCCATAAAAAGGAATGAGATCATGTCCTGTATAGGGACATGGATGGAGCTGGAAGCCATTATCCTCAGCAAATTAACACAGGAACAGAAAACCAAACACCGCATGTTCTCACTTGTAAGTGGGAGCTGAATGATGAGAACACATGGACACATGGGGGAAACAACACACACTGGGGCTTGTCAGGGGGAGGGAAGCAGGGAGGGACAGCATCAGGAAGAATAGCTAATGGATGCTGGGCTTAGTATCACATTGATGGGTTGATCTTTGCAGCAAACTACCATGGCAGACATTTACCAATGTGACAAATCTGGACATATTGCACATGTACCCCAGAACTTAAAATAAAAGTTAAAGGGAAAAAGTAAAAATAAAAAAAGAATATCAATGATACGAGTGTGTTTTGAGTGGAATGAAGGAGGGAAAAATTAGCTAATGAAGGGAAGAGATGTGAAATTAGTAACAGGGATGGGGGACAGGGGCATTAGTCATGGCATGCCTTAGCCTGTCTAGGTCTTATAAGATAGACAGCCTGCCCCTGCTTTAACAGAGTCTATGCAAGAAACACCCAGGTAATTTGTGTTTGGTCTTATTGCTCAGTGGTCCTAGCCCACATTTGTCTTCATAGAATAGCTGTCCAAAAATTACTTGCATTATCTGGGCTTAGAACATTGCTTCAGACATGTTTCAACTACACTCACCCATATGAACTCACTTTTGGATCATTATTATTATAGTGTTTCTGGTCAATGGATAAAAAACATACAGTTAGATAAAAGAAATAGATCTTTCTAGTGTTCAGTAGTGCAATAGGGTGGCTGCAGTTAATAATAATGTATTATATATTTCAAAATAACTAAGAGCAGAATTAAAATGTTCCTAACTCTAAGAAATAATAAATGTTTAAGGTGATGGATATCCCAGTTATCCTGATTTGATCGTTACACACTGTATACTTGTATCAAATTCTCATGTGTACTTTATTTACATATATTATGTATCCATAACAACTAAAAATTAAAAATGGAAAAAAATTCTTTACATTTACTTTGGCCGTGCTCTATAGCAGCTGGTAATACAATGAACAGTACGTACTCAGGAGATGCTTATTGAAAGAATGGATGTGTGAATGAATAAATGAATGAGGATAGATGCAATCTTATAGCACAGATGGATATTTCCACCTGTAAATAAACATATATTCTCAATGTAGACATAAACTACAGATTTATTTATCATCTTGAATATTTAGAATATGGTTAACTGTTAAATAAATTTTAATTGTTTTTAAACACATGCATGTTACATCAAAGTAAGGGAAATTGGAAAAATTACTAGTTGTGTACATTCAAAAACATGCTCTGGCTCTGAGAGGGACATTTACTAAAAATACCTTGCTTCACCTTGAACAGAGTTACTAGTTAAAAAGAAGTACAGAAACCTAATCTGAAGAAAAAATGTTACTCGATTTTTATCTATCTACCTACCTACCTACGTACCTACCTACTTACCTACCTACCTACCTATAGTATCCATAGTGATTTCATTGTCTTTGTGCAGTCTTCAACTTCAAATGTCAACTACATACTTGCTGTCTTTGTTGGACTTAACCGTCTTTATGGTGCTGATTTATTTCTATAGCTCTTCTGTAGCTAAGACTGTGGCATTTACTGCTGGCATCATGGATGTAAATTGGAGTCTCTGAATTTGTTTTAACCTTCTCCTTTCAGAGTTTGGAATAACCTCTGTACTTTTATAAACGTGGTAGATTGATCTTAGTATGTGGCTAAGAAAGTTTTGTAAATATATTTTTTTAAACTTCCCTATATTCATATATAATAAAGTAACAGTTTTGGGAAACATGAGCTGATATGTATTTTAAATTTTATAGGAAAAGCCAGTAGGGGATGTTTTACTCTTTGGTCATCATTTGCTTAATAAACAAATTGTAAATCTGAGGCAAGCAAATATATTCATGGTTCCATGGGGTGGCAAAGCATCAATAAAATTAATTACCCACATCACAAGGAAATTAGATAACACTTGCTTTAATTGCCCTATCAATTTAAATCAATTTTCCATTTATTTTTAACAACTATTATGGTTAATTTAACAATCTTTGCATTTCAAATATAATTCCAGAGATGTTGCTTTATAATTTACTATGCCATCATTTTCCAATTAACTATTTTTGCTATCTTAAGAGCATATAACTTTACCCAATATTTATTCAATAAAAGTATAGTAAAGTAGAGTTAATATTTTTAAGTTTTTTTATTATTGTTTTATAAAATGTCAAATATTTTAATGATAGCTTTATTATTTTACTAGGTGTGTGATTTTTTTAAAAAAGTCTTAAGCCAAGTAAGCTATAGAAACTATGTCTTTAGTCAAAAGGCCTTTGATCAATATCTATCTTCTTGAGTAATTTGCATGTTAATTATCTTATGATTGTAAAATGCAATGAAAATGTTTGCTGCAAGTATGGTACTGAATGAGCATTCAAACATACTCTGAAATGGATTTTTAAAATCCTTATACCTGGCCAGGTGCAGTGGCTCACGCCTGTAATCCCAGCACTTTGGGAGGCAGAGGCGAGCGGATCACGAGGTTAGGAGATCAAGACCATCCTGGCTAACACGGTGAAATCCCATCTCTACTAAAAATACAAAAAAAAGTAGACAGGCGTGGTGGCGTTCGCCTGTTGTCCCAGCTGCTGGGGAGACTGAGGCAGGAGAATGGCGTGAACCCTGGAGGCGGAGCTTGCAGTGAGCCGAGATTGCGCCACCGCACTCCAGCCTGGGTGACAGAGCAAGACTCCATCTCAAAAAAAAAAAAAAAATCTCATACCTTTATAGAGTCTATTATTCCTTTAAAATGATTTCATAATAATTTTTAAAAATACATTCATGTGTCATTTAACAATGGGCATCCATTCTGAGAAATGCATCATTAGACAACATTATCGTTATGGGAACATAATAGAGCGTACTTATGCAAACTGAAACAAGTAGACTACTACAAGCCTAGGCTCTATAGTATGGCCTGTTGTTCCTAGGATACAAACCTGTGTACCATGTTACTGTACTGAGTACTGTAGGCAATTGCAAAACAATGATAACTATTTATGTAACTTAACATACCTAAACATAGAAAAAGTGCAGTAAAAAATAAAAGGTAAACAATGGTACACCTGTACAGGGCATTTACCATGAATGGAACCTATAGGACTGGATATTGCTCTGGGTTAATCAGTGAATGAGTAATGAGTGAATGTAAAGTCCTAGTACTTTATTGTACACTACTGTAGACTTGAAGAACACTGTACACTTAGGCTAGACTAAATTTATTTTTAAAAAGCTTCAATAATAAATTAATCTTAGCTTACCATAACTTTTTTACTGTATATTTTTTATTTTTTAACTTTTTGACTCTTTTGTAATAACACTTAGCTTAAAACAAACACATTGTACAGCTATACAAAGTATTTTCTTTTTTCTATTCTTATTCTATAAGCTTTTCATTTTTTTTTTTACACATTAAACTTTTTGTTAAAAATGAAGAAACACACACATACATTAGCCTAGGTCTACCCAGGGTCAGGATCATCAATATCATTGTCTTCTACCCTCACATCTTGTCCAACTGGAAGATGTTCAGGAGCAATACCATGCAAAATGTTACAGCATGGATCTGTCATCTCCTGTAATAATAATGCCTTCTTCTAGGATACCTCCTGAAAGAGCTGCTTGAGGCTTTTCTACAAATAATATTTTTTAATAAGGAGAGGGGTATACTCAAATATAACAATAAAAAGCATAGTGTAGTAAATACATAAACCAAGAACATAGTTATTTATTATCATTATCAAGTATTATTTATTCTTTACAATTGTATATGCTATACTTTTATATATATGACTAGAAGTGCATTAGGTTCCTTTACGCCACATCACCACAAACACATGAGTAATCAATATGCTATGATGTTACAATGACTATAATGTCACTTGGCAATAGCCATTTCTCAGCTCCATTATAATCTTTTGGGCCCATCATCATATGTGTAATCTATCATTGATAGATTACAATGATAATACAATGAAAATGTTGTTACGCAGTGCGTGACTGTCCTCTATTCTTGTTATTGCTTCATAGTTTAATATAAGTTAAAATTGTATAAGCCATAGTACAGTGAAAATCATATCTTAAAAGAGACAATCACCATGTTTAAAATGATTTAATATTCTGCCATGTTATAAAAATAATAGTCTAAGTATACATTTTAAAGTTTTTGGCCGGACATGGTGACTCATGCCTGTAATCCCAGCACTTTGAGAGGCTGAGGTAGGTGGATCACCTGGGGTCAGGGGTTCAAGACCAGCCTGGCCAACAATTTTAGTCTCTACTAAAAATTTAAAAAAGTAGTCAGACATGGTGGCATGTGCCTGTAATCCCAGTTACTAAGGAGGCTGAGGCAGGAGAACTACTTGAAGCTGGGAGGCAGAGGTTGCACTGAGCCAAGATTATACCACTGCACTCCAGCCTGGGCAACAGAGCAAGACTGTCTCAAAAAATAAATTAATTTATTTATTAATCAATTTTTTAACGTTCTTTTTATTCTTTATTATCTAATAGAATATTTTTAAAGAAGTTTTTCTATTTTTTAGACTGTATACTGGAATAATTCACTTTTGTGTGTGACTAGCCTCATAATCAATCAGTTAATAACAATAAATGCTAGAAAATATAAAATATGACAAGGTGGCAAGAGAAGAAAACATGGAATGCAAGCATCTAGCTTCTTTTTCTTATCTTCTCTCTGAAATTATTACGTATATTTAAACAGTGTAACTTATTCATGGCTCTTGCCTCAGAATTTGTTCAATTTTTGAGCAATTCTATTTTTCATCTTGAAATATCAAGAGTATCCAAGTCTCTGCCGAGATGATTGGTAGTACTTCTGTTCTCTATGCTAGAGTAACAACAGCAATGAAGATGAGCCCATAGACCAACAATGAGCAGGACTAAATTTGTCTTTTTCCTGGCTCACCTAGGACTCCTCCACATCCTTCACCTGATCCCTGCTCTAACCAGTTACCCCTATAAACAGGATAGCTGAGGAAAGCAGTTAGGCATACAGTCTGGAAATAGAACAAAACTACTTACATGGGGTTGACTTCAAAATCTGCCTCATTTGCATTAATCAACAACCCTTCAAATGTTTAAATAACAAACTAGATTGAAATAAAATTTTTAGTGTTATTTATTGCTGTTACAATAAGTTGAAGATTCATTTTTAAAAACTGTTAAAATGTGGCTAACTGCATTTTCTAAAAACAACAACAACAACAAAACAAGGCTTTCCATTTTCTGTTCCTTTCTTATAGGTTTAGGCTTCAGTATTGCAGGAGGTGTGGGGAACCAACACATTCCTGGAGACAACAGCATTTATGTAACTAAAATTATAGATGGAGGAGCTGCACAAAAAGATGGAAGGTTGCAAGTAGGAGATAGACTACTGATGGTGAGTGTGACTCCAGCAAAACTGTGTGTGTATTTATAAAGCTCTTGTTTTCCAGTGTAAGACTGTCTTTGTCTGTTCAGGCTGCCATCACAAAATACCACAGGGTGGGTGACTTAAAATGGCAGAAATTTATTTTCTCACAATTCTGGAGACTACATAGTCCAAGGTTCCAACCAATTAGGTTTTTGGTGAGGGCTCTCTTCCTGACTTGCAGGTGGCCACCTTCTCACTGTGTCCTCACATGGCCTTCCCTAGGTATTTGTGCAGAGAGAGTTCTCTCTCTCTTTCTCTTCTTATAAGGCCACCTCTTATAAGGCCCAGTCCTATTGGATTCCAGCACCATCTTTAACTCATTTAACTTTAATTATCTCCTATAGAACTTATCCTCAAATAGTCAGGGGGGGTTTAGGGCCTCAGCATATGAATTTGTGAGGGGTCTACAATTTAGACCTTGGACAAAAATTGAAAAGAAGAGACAGCAGATTTATGAGTAAGAGATCTCAAAAGTATATGTACAATGTATCTATTTTGTTGACATTTTCAAAACAAACCTAAATTTTCATTAATTTTCTTAGATACACATGGCGTAGAGATTATCTGTTGTTCTTCCAATATAATGAGTCTCCTATTAGGGAGAGCAACTGCTATTTATAGACTGCCGGAGAGGTGGGGTTTGCATAACAACAGAAACAGCACCTGGCTTACTGATAAGAGTATATCCATGGTCCTTTGTGCAACCAGAATAGACACAGCACCTGACTTCCAATAATTTATAATCTGAGTTCTGCTACATGTGTAAATGGATCTCTTCCTTTCCTCCCCCTTTGGGTTATAGCTATTTCATTTGCCATCTTCTCACATGCTTCAGGCGTCCTAGGCAGTGATTGACAGTGACACACAGCCAGTCTTCTGAACCATGGAGTTATACAATAACCTAAAGCAAAATTAAGGCAATTATAAGCAACAAAGCATTTGGGACTGTGTTAATAAAACTGCCTTATGTCCATTTACTGTTGTATGCCAAAATCTACAGGATAATAATCGAATATTGAAAATTAATAGTAGGTAGCTCTCAAGTAAGATTAGGGTATCTGTCTAGTCACATGTCTACCCTTGTAAAAGAGGACTTCTAATCTATGTCTGCAAGGAGCCATTATCTCCAACAATTTTGTGAGAAGTCTCTGGGGAGGATCAGCCCCCAATCTCAATAGAAGATTAATTTTTATGACCTGTGCAAGTTTTGGAGTTGAACCTCCAAATTTTATATTTATTGTGCCTACTTCCCTCGGCTTTAGAGAGCTATGTTTAATCCCAGTGGTCTAATTTCATAGTTGCCAATGACCTTTGTGTTCAATAAGCTTTGTGTTAGATAAGATCTTTGTAATAATCTTGATAGCTAACATTGACCTGGCATTTACTAAGTTCCATGTTCTTTTATAAAGGGCTTTTTTGTAATATAACATATTTCTAACAGCAACACATTTTATATGAGCAAAAAAGAACTGAGATGTAGACAGGTTTTCTGACTTGCCCATGATCATATGTTTAGCAATGGACAAAACTGGGTTTCAAATTGAGGCAGTCTGGCTAGGACCACGCATTAGCACCAAGCTATACTGCCTCTTGTGCAACATGTTTTCATTAGTTTCCTTAAATTTGTCAATCAGTTCTTTCCTTTCCTCCTTTATTCATTATTGTCATTCATTAATTACTTTTTTAACAAGTATGTGCTGCCCACCTACTGTGTCCCAGGCAGTAGCCACTATTCGGGAAGGAACTCTGTCATGAGAAAACTGGATGGGCAAAAAATATACCATTAATGACTTCAGTCAAAGTTACATTTAAGAGTTTTGGGCTGCTTTACCACCTGAAGCCACTACCACTTTCATGCTCAAGAAATTCTGAATTTTGTTTTGTTTGTTTTTGATGTAAAAGTTTGTTCTTATGATGTTGTTCTATCTTCTGGACAAGAAAGGTTGTTATTAGGGTACAAGACCTGAACAACTTCTCTCTGGAATATAAACTTTATTGCTTGAAACGTTGTCTTAGGAATAGAATAAATTGTGATAACCATATTCTACATAGTGCTACGTAGAAAAATGAAGAGGACCATTTCATTCTCAAGTAATGACTGTCTTAGATAGTTACTGGTTTGACCTTTGACTCATCGTTCCATAAGAGTTTGATTGTAGGCAGATCTTCTGGTATTTTTTCATTTACTGCTATTGTACAATCATGGTAAATGCTATGTGCTTATTTCTTGAAGTTCTGTTTAGGTTTTTTTTGTTTTATTTCCAAATTAAAAAAAAAAAAAAAAAAAAAAAACTTGCTCCAAATAATTCTGTCAAAGGATTTTCCAGGCACTACACTATTTTTTATTACCATTTTGTTGATATTCATTGTAGATATAATGATTTCAAAAATAGCTGTGACATAATCCTTAACTGTTTTGAGTTTTAAAGCATAGTTTTGTTTTGTTTTTTTTAAAGAACCTTCAACAGTAATAGGTCTCTCCTCTCTTATGTAAGGAAAACGTAATTAGTACTTCCAAGTTGAAACTGGAAATGAAAGAAATTGATTCATTTTATACTTTGCAAGCAAAATAACCCTGAAAAGGAGAATAAAGACAAAATCACTGAAGCCACCCTACAAAAACAATTATCTTGCCTCAACCCAAAAATATTTATTAATGCTCTCTTTCTGTCATTCCTTTCCACCTCCTCTTCCCTTTACTACCCTACATTCATATTCTTTGTATCTTCCCCCTCTTCTACTCTCCTCCCACAAAGGAAGTACAAATGATTTAGATTCTATGATGTACCAGCTGTACCATACTCTGCATATTTTTCTCTAAATATGCTATTCTTTCTAAAGCAATTTGCACCACTTCCTTCTGTCACTTCTTAGGAAAAATTCCACCATATATTATTCACTCGGAGTTCTGTAAGTAAACTGGTCTAAAATAAAACTCCATTAATTTCTTTAGATTTTCATGGCTGAATACTCACAATTCAGGAAGTCTCTTAGCAACTGCCCTCTACTGAGAGCACAGTCATTTTTTAAAGAGTTAATAATAACAATAACTCTTCCAGTTTCTCAAGCAAAATAGCTATAATGTTGGGCACCACCTGAATCATACCATCTATATTGGGTACTTTTTCTCCCTGAAATTCTTCTTATATCTCAGAATTTAACATATCTATCTTAAAGGCCATCTTTTATCAACTTTTGCTTGGTACATCAGAAAAGCAAGCATGTGAAGCAGTCTCTGACCTCCCATAGAACCCCCTTTAAGGGTGTAATACCTCCCAAAAGCTATTTATTAGGTAATAAGTATCATTAAAATGTTTTCCTTAAAATTCTGTTAAAATATATTTTTCTATATATGTCCCCCTTTATTCATAGCTCTGTCCCTTGAAAACAAGAAGGTGAAGACTAATTCCTCTTCCACATATGTTTGAAAGAGCTATGTCTTTCCACTTTTCCACTTCTTAGTTTTTTAGGATGCTTTAGACCTTTTCTCTCCCTTCCAGTAAATTTTATCACACATTCATTTATCTTCTGTAAATAGATTACACTTATTACAAAATTTCTTTAGATTCCTTACAATCTTATTTCCCACTTTAAAAATTCCACGTAATAGTATGGCATCTGACCTTTGCAAATATTCTACTTTAAGAAACAGTTATTCTGTCTGTCACCTTTGCAATAAGCCTCTTGGTATTTTAAATAAGATGACTATAATGTCAGACCACTCTGATGTTTGATGGGTCAACCCAAATACATGGTATATGTTCTTTTTAGCAAAATTATATTTTTTAAAATTTCCTTGGCTACTTAGAATTTATTGTTCTCTAGAATTTGTTTTGTTTTTTAAATGGTAAAGTGAGAGTGACATCGGATTTTGTGGATTGTACCAGTGGTTTAGTATTGTCGTCTCAGACAAAATAGATTCTCTTGGCCTTGAAATTCAGTGGTAGTCAGAGTTTAACAGCATAACAGATTTTTAAATTATTTCATATATTTTCACATATTGGCTTTATTAAGCCCTTCCAAGGTGGTATATATAGCCCAATATATTAGAAAAGTGTTAACTTCTTCCCCCTTTTCAACATAAACCAGAAATGTTGAATCCAGGATAATTCGATTGTCTTCTCTGCAGGGATAGCATTAGTTATTAGTTGTTAAAGCCCCTCGGCACATTGTAATTTAAGGTTTAAAATCTTAGCCTCTTCTTTCCATAAACCCTGCTCGACATTTAAAGAAAAAAATTGTCAGTGAGAGAACTTTTATACCTTTTACAGAGAATTAGTTCTTGTGTTTTCTTTCCTTAAAGGGAAGTAGTAAGTGACAGGAAAAGTAACAGAGACATTGAAGTCAAATGGAAAGACCTTGGACTCAGATGAGAAAGCTGGATTTCAGTCACAGGCACCTAGCACTGATTTTACCTAATCTGTCTTGGGCAAGTCACATCCATCTTTGGTCTTCTATTTTGGCCTCTATACCATAGTAGCATTATATTAGATTGGTATTTCCAAAAGTATGCTTTAAAATATTGTTCTCTAAAATATTGTCACATGAATAGACTCTGTGACCAAATACATTTGCTAAATTCTGCAACTTGTATCCCAATCCTCTTGTAGATTATCAATGAATTTTAGGATATTAAAAATTCTATGAAGTCCTGCCGTCAAGTAAGCAATTTGATTTTAATTAACATATCTGTTTTATCATGGAATCTTCTTCTTAGAGTAATACTTAACAAAACACCTAAAACTAGTGTTTAGTGGAATATAGTCGGGATGTGCTATGTGTGAGCATCTCTTATTTTTATTTGAAAATAAGTATCCTAGAGTAAAGACATCAAATACTTTTAGGAAATATGAGTAGAAACAATGCAAGTTTCTGAATGAGTATTCGTTGTGATGACTGAAATTATTGTTGTTTTTGGTAAATTTACAAAATTGCCTGATTTCATCCAAGTATCAATAAGAAAATCAAATTGAAGACATTGCGAATATATAGAAATTATCTGAATAATGAATGGGATGTTAAAGCACATTCATTGGTTATACCAATCTTAGATAACTTAGAACCAAGACCTGTAACTCTCTGAGCATGTCTCTTTCCTACCAACAACACATTGCTTTCATCTTGAAAAGATCTTTTGCCTACAACACCTCATTTATTCTTAACCACCATCTTTGAGAGGTAGTTAGGATAGTCATTACCGTTATTCTTATTTTGCAGAAGAGAAAGTTAGAACTCAGAGATGACAAAGGGATTTCCAACATTACATAACTAGTAAATTGTAAAATTGGATTCATACATAGATTTTGATGTCCTAAAGTTAAATTCCTTTCACTGGTTTTGTCAACATCTCTGATTCTTGATTTTGGGTTATATGTTTGAATCTCAAGGTAAGCTCTTGAACACTGTGAATACCCAATCCTCAGTCAGCCCTGAATAATCAAATCAGGATTTCTGGGGTAGGGATCATGCTTCATTTTATTTATTTTTTTTAGGTTTCCCAAATGATTTTAATGTGCAGCTAGATTAAGAACCACCATCCTACCTTGATCTAACCACACCCTAACCCATTCTGCTGCTACCACTGCATCTCCTAAGGACAACTTTGGTGGTAGTGCTCATTCTATCAAGCCAGTAGAGTATAATTTAGCAATTTCCTGCAATTGGCTAAAGAAAATTTAGAACAGTTCACTCTCAAAATTCTGTCCCCTGAGGTTAGACTCACTTCTGAAACAGCAGGATAAAACCTGGACAACTGTTTCTTGAACTTTCTTCTAATTTATCTCAAATGTAATAAGTTATAATACAATGTAATTGCAATGACATATTTTATTTAAGGGTTAGAACCTCCTATGGCATTCCTTTTTATTTTGCTTATACTCAGTGTAATAGCCCTCTTTATAGAATTTGCTCTATAAGTATCATATGTTGCTGTCATTTTAAAATTATCTTAATAGCACACTCCATCAGTAAAACACAAAAGGTTGCCACTAATATATTTCTCTCCTCTAAATTACATATATATCACTATGCTAATATATTGTTCACATTTTAAAACATATGAAAATGGAAAAAGAAATATAAATATCAATGTGATTAATATTAATAGAAATGTGAATGTTTTCCTCTTGTACCCAGTAGATTGCCCTAGGGTTCATATCATACTGTCCATTTTGGTGACCTCTGCTAGAGAAGAAATTTGAGTAAATCCAAATAACCATTCTTCCTTGCCCTCTCTCTTTATATGGAGTAAAAGGTTAAGAAATGAATTAATGATTAATGAAGGAAGAATAAAATCACAGTGATGGAGCTTTTACTGTGTACCTTATAAACTAATATAATCTGGTGCTAACATTTTGTACCAGCTTTTCATCCTCATATCCTGTGCCTGGAACAGAGCAAGTATCCAATAAATGTGTATTGTTGCTTGAATGACCTTCATTCTTATTGCTTTCCTCTCTGACTCAACACAAATATAAAATAGAATGCAACACAAATGCTTCATTCTTTCTATAAAATAGGGAATTTTGATTGCTTTTCCTTTGGTGTTCTGCAATCATTTTTTTTAAAACTTAGCCTACTACTTCAACACTTATTAAGTGCCAAGTATTTATATTGCATCAGCTAGGGGAATAGAGATGAATATGATCTAATCAGTTGCCCTTGAGAAGGTCATTCTTGGAGGCGGGAAGTGGCACTATAGGAATAACTGTTTCACAATGTAGGGAGTGATGATTTCCACATAAAGAGCCCTGAACAGTAGCAAGATCAACAAAGCATGATGTCTGCTTATGGCTGTTTGATTTCTATTTGTATGCTGCTTTATATCATATAGAGTCTTTTCAACTTCATGGTATCATTCTTTTCTGATAAACACAAATCAACAAATAAATAAGTATAATTCCCATTTTACATGTAAGAAAATGAATTCTTAGTAAATATGTTAACTGACTTAAATTCATGAAACTAGGAAATAAACCAGATCCGATCTGATTCTACATTTGAAATTACTCTCACGGTATCAAGTTGCCTTCGTTTCTAGAAACAGCAAGGTTTAACATGTGACTATTATTTCTAGTAAATTTAAGTCTATTCACTGGGCTTGAGAAATTAACTTTCTTTTTTCCCATTCTGATTTTCATTACTCATGAGAAGATGCTAGGTGTGTTCCATAATGAGACCACTGTACTTAGCTTCTGTTCTTTCTTAAAGTTTTTGTTCTTTCTCATTTAGAGTTAATTTGGCTCTAACTATAACATACATATTCATTTCTGAAAAGATGAAAAACAAGAAAATATTTATTATCCAAAGACAATCATTACTAACATGCCTTTTATTTATTAACAGTTATTATTTTGAATACCTTTTATTATAATAGTTAATTTCAGAGTACTATGGAGATTTTAATCCTTGGTTTATGCATATTTATGTTCATAGTATTGGCATTACTACATTGGATTGGTCTGCTTTGTAATTTATCTTACAACCTAATGATCAGCCACTTTGTTTCCTTTTTAAAAGTCAACTTTAGAGTTTTCTTACCAATGATTCTGGAGTTCCACGTTTCCTTGTACTATGCCTTAGGTAACCTTAATGTCTGTAATCACCTCCCAGTTCATCCCACCATACTGATATTCCTGCAAGAACATGGAAAGGTCAGTATCTCTCCATCTCTATATTGCCCATTCCTCTTTATTATCATATTCTCATGCCCCCACACCTCCCACCTTCGTATTATCACATTTACGTTTGCTTACACACATTCAAATTCCCACAAAACTTGCCATGCCTCCTTGCAAGTCTCTTGGCACCTCTTTCTTCAGCTGGTTTGCCTTCCTTTGTCTGCATCATGTTCAAATTCAGTGCTCCCTCTTCTGTTTGAGAGAATGAGTCGTCTCACCTCCAGCCTCTCTTTATTGGCCTCAGTCCACTTTCCTATTAGCAAACACACAGCCAGGCTGCACATATGTCCCCCTCTGTGTGTTGCACCCCACAGAGAGCACTTCAATCAAACTCACATGATTTTTTTCCTTGAAACCAGGCCAGTTGCTCAGTGTTCACCATTATAGGCAGCTACTTGATGCAAATGAAAAAAAAAAAGAATAAAAAAAAAACAATGACAAACAATGACAAGAGCAACTAGCCAATCAATGTAATGTCCCTTCTCACTGCACACAATCAGCTCCAGCTGTAGGCCCTTTATCTTGAGAGTTCATAGGATAATGCACACACATAATTAACCCAAACAAACTCACTTTTGTGGAAAACATTTTGAAGACTTCAGCACAAAAGAGCACTTTTTGGTCCAAATCCGGTACTATTCTGAATTTTTAAAAAGACCACACAGAAGCTTCATCAGCAGCACCCTAATTAAACTCATCAGTTCACAGATGTTTATAAGAAAATGATCAGCGAAAATTTTCACCAAGAAATCCTGTTTACAGATGATGACAATAGTATTAGTGATAAGAGCTAACATAAAGAACTGTATTGTGCCTGTCACTTTATATAGGCCAACACATTTAAATCAATAGTCTTTTGAAGCAGTAACTGCTATCATTCCTGTTTTACAGATGTCAAAACTAAAGCTTACAAGGTTAAACAAGTCTCCCGAAATCACACAGCTAGGAAGCATCAGGGTCCAGGTTTCAGTATGCATGACTCAAAAGCATGTGCTTTTAATCACTACATTCTGTTGCCAATATCATAATACCACCTGTTCTGTGACTGAAATCTATGTAAATTTTTCAGTATTTCAGTCACCAAATAGAAGCTGAGTGAACTACCACTATTTTAAACTACTATTATTATTCTCCCCAATATCCTCTTGCCCCATTTCTCACCACTACCTTTCCCTCAACTTCTGCTTTATGGTCTAAATATTTTCCTAGTGGTTTGAAGACTCTGTTAGCAAAGTCACTCTATGAAAATGCTGTTGAAGGAAATATTTTCTGGATCATTTCACTGCCCACCTTAAAAATGGCAAAATGTGCAATTTAATAAGCATTGACCACATTTCTCTTTCACTGTTAATCTAATGAGCTGTGTACTTTCTGTACTCTGGGGAGAGAGACAATAAGCCCTTGTCAGAAACAGAGCTTTGGTCTGTTATAAGTGTCACTTATAATCTAATCCAGTTAGTTTCTAGCCTTTGGTTTTTATTTTTAATTATTATTGACTTCTCATTTCCCCTGTGTTATGGCACCAGATGCTGTTTCTTTTCTGTTCTCTCAGTAGAGATGTTTCTGTGGGCCAGTCACCGTTTTAAAAGCTGCCTTAGGCAATCTTTTTTTTTTTTTTTTTTTTTTTTTTTAGAGGAAACAACCACTTTCATATACATTTTAAACTGTAGACCATCACAAGTAAATGTTCATTATCGGCCAGGTACGGTGGCTCACACCTGTAATCCCAGCACTTTGGGAGGCTGAGGTGGGTGGATCACCTGAGGTCAGGAGTTTGAGACCAGCCTGGCCAACATGGTGAAACTCTGTCTCTACTAAAAATACAAAATTAGGTGGGAGTGGTGGCTCATGCCTGTAATCCCAGCTACTCAGGAGGCTGAGGCAGGAGAATTGCTTGAACCCAGGAGGCAGAGGTTGTAGTGACCGTGCCATTGCACTCCAGCTTGGGCAATAAGAGCAAAACTCCATCTCAAAAAAATAAAAAGAATAAAAAATAAGTCATTATCTAGGCACAAGTGGTAACTGCCCTAAAATAAGTGATTAATCAAATGTGTAAGAAGGTTTTGAAGAGACAGTGAGATCAGTGAGATATATTAAGCTGCTTTCCATTTTACTTATTTATTTTTTGACTGGTCAGTGTATTAAGATGATGCAATATACTATAACCACTGGATTAAGTGGGAAATGTAATGATTCCTCAAGCTTTTATAATACTTTGGAATTAGTCTACTTTTACATGTAAGCTTGAAAAGAAACCCTGTTCTCCTAAAGGGAGAAAGAACAGGTAATATGAGCCCTAGCTTTTAACGAATCAACATACAAATATAATCTCATTTTCATCTCTTAAGGAGGCTTGTGATCCAACTGATGGCTTTGACAATTGGAGGTAGTGTGACCTCTTTGTTGCAAGTTCATCTCTTTAAACAACAGTTTTTCTCATCCGTAAAATTTCCCTGATTAATAGTATCTCCCTCCTGGAGCTATTCTGATGATAAGTTATATGATTCATTTCAAAATATATGACATAGTACTCCTAAAATATATGACATGCAGGTATTAAATAAACATTAGTTCTTATTATTATCATTTTGTTATTTCTGTATTATTAAGGGCTGCCATTATTAACTGTGTTCTCCATACCTGAAGTTCCTCTACATTCTCCCTCTCTGCATGAGTCTATTTTTCTATCCATTCATTCCACAAGCAATTGTGTATTATTAGAATGTGGGTTTCAGGAAAGCAAGGACCTTGTCTATCTGGAAGAAGTAGTAAAACTGAGTGGTTAACAGTATGGTTTCTGGAGCCAAACTATCTAGCTTTGAATTCTGCCTCTGACACTTACCAGATCAATGACTTGGGGAAAGTTTCTTAACCTCTTGGAAACATACTTTTCTCATCTGTAAAATAAGGTAATTATAATAGCTACCCCATAAGTTTTGTGAAGGTTTGATTGTGTTAATATATGTAAAATACTTTATAATAGTGTGCCTGGCGTGTAATATGGGCTATATAAGTGTTTGCTATGATTATTGATTATCATTTTTATTATTTACCATATCTCTATTATCTGGCACAGAGCCCAACAAATAACAGGTATGCAGGAAACATTTGATCAGTGAATAAACAAATGTCAGACACTGAAATGAAAAAAGAAATAACGGAATGTCTCTTATCTAGAAGAGAAATGTGAGAGGTGCTGGAGAAGCTTACGGCTTAATGGAGAACTCACAGTCAGCATTCAAACACATCAGTCAGGTTCATTTCTCTCCAGTTCCACAGTCCCTGACCTGGGCTACATCACCAAGGATTAACTAGCACATGGAACTTATATAGCAACATGGAGCAAAATAATAAAGATTATGAATAGTAGTGCTGTGAAATATGGTATAGCTAAAGTACTAGATAGTATAGATAATATGTACTATAGGAATTCAGTCCAATGCTTCTGGCACATTTAATTTTACATTATGCCATTGGAAAGTAATTAAACAATTATGTCATTAAAGAAATAGTAGCCAAATAAATCCAAACTTACATGGTCAACTAATTTTTGACAAAGTAAATAAAAGAACATGATGAAGAAAGGCTAGTCTTTTCAATGAATGATACTGGGAAAATGGAATCTCCACATGCAAAAGAATGAAATTGGACTCTAATGCCATATACAAAAATCAGCTCAATTTGGCTAAAAGACCTAAATGTAAAATCTAAAACCATAAAATTTCTAGAAAAGAACATAAGGGAACAGCTTCCTTGACCTTGGCATTGGCAGTGTTGTTTTGGATATCACATTAAAAGCTCAGGCAACAAAAGCAAAAATAAATAGGACTACATTAACCTCAAAATCTTCTGCAATGCAAAGGAAACAACAAAATGAAACAAATTGGGGGAAAAATAGCAAGCCATGTATCTGATGATAGGTTAATAACCAAAATTTATAAAGAACTGATACAACTCAATAGTAGAAAAACAATTAACAGAATTTTAAAAATGAACAAAGGACATGAATAGTTATTTCTCCAAAGAAGATACAAAAATGTCCAACAGGTATACAAAAAGGTGCCTAATAACACTAATCATCAAGGAAATGCAAATCTAAACTGCCATGAGATATCACTTCACAGCTGTTAGGATGGCTGTTATCAAAAAGATGAGAATAACAACTGTTGGTGAGGATGTGGAGAAAAAGGAGCACTTGTACACTATTGACTGGGATGTAGACTGGTATAGCCATTATGGAAAGCAGTATGCAGGCTCCTAAATAAATTAAAAATAGATTTACCGTGTAACCCAGCAATCTCTGGTCTTGTTATATACCCAAAGAAGATGAAATCACCACCTTGTAAAGATATCTGCACTCCCATGTTTAATGCAGCATTATTTACAATAGCCAAGATATGACAATGACCTACATGTCTGTCAGTGGACGAAAGGATAAAGAAAATGTGGTATATATGCACAATGAAATATTCAGCCTTAAAAAATGGGAGATCCTGCCATTTACCACAGTATGGATAGACTTGGAGGACGTTATGCTAAATGAAATAAGCCAGAACAGAAGGAACAATATTGCGTGATCTCTCTTATATGTGGAATCTTAAAAAATAAGAGTCAAATATACAGATATAGAGGATAAAACAGTGGTTACGGGGGGAGGTGGGAAAGGGGGAGATATAGGTGAAAGGATAAAAAGTAGCAGTTATGAAGGATGAACAAGTCTAGAGGTCTAATGTGCAACATAAAGACTATAGTTCATAAAATTGTATTATATTAGGAATTCTGTGAAATAAGTAGATTTTAGCTGCTCTTGTCACACAAAATTGTAACTGTGATGATAGATATGTTAATTTGCTTCACTATAGTAATCATTTTATTATCTATATGTGTGACATAACATCATGCCGTCAACCTGAAATATACACAATAAAATTTATTTTTTTAATAGTAGCCAGATAAGGATAACCTAGGTATTTGAAATACTTGGTGAATTAATGTTTATTCTAATTCCCTCAAAGCTTAAGTCTTTTTAGAGAGATTATCTTAAAATCATTTCAGAGAAGTGGTGCAGAGACCCACTGTAATGGCACTGCCATGAAGTCAGAATTGGATTTGTATCACAGGCTTTTCCGTGCAATAAAGAAAGAGGCATTTCTGTTAACACAATGACAATAGGGTACCCTTGAACTTGCTCACCTGAAAAGACCTGTATTCCAAATAGACTCATATTAAATGACATTCTGATGAGAACGATTTTAAAGTAAAAAAAATCAAGGTTTGGCAAAGCTATAGGGAAATGAGGGCTCTCATATAGTGCTGGTATGAGGGTAAACTGGTTCATCTTTCCAGAGGGAAAGAGGTATTTTCACACTAGATATCAAAAGCCCTGATAATGTTCATATAGTTTGGTCCAGTAGTTTCACTTGTATGGGTAAATCTATATCAAAGAAATTATCAGAGTTCTGCACAAATATAGAAAAAGAATTATTAGAACATTATTTATAGTTGTAAAAAATTAGGAGCAAACTAAACATGCACTAGTAAGAAACTTGTTAGATCATTATACTGTAGTCATGCAACATAATGCTCTGCAGAAAACAAAAGTCATGTTGTTAAACTACATTGCTGTTACAAACAACTAGTCCCTCTAGTTTTAAAAAGCAGGTTCCAAAACAATGTGTATAATAAAGCCAAAATTGTTTAAGGAAATATATCTAAGTAGGGAGATTATGAATGATTTTTATTTTCTTCTTTTTTTAAGTTTTCTTCCACAAATATGTGTTACTTTTGTATCATAGAAATTATAGCATAACAAAAAAGGCATTTGACTCTTTATTTTCCTTTCCACAAATACTATTCTGAATTCCATTATAGTATATCACTTCCTCATTTAAAAAAGGCAGAAGCAACTTTCTTTTATAGCATCAATGATTGTACTTATCTGCTTTGACTAATGCATTTAATTCATCTGTTCTGTCAAAGATACCAGACAGTAATTATCACAATTTATAATTCCAGGAATCTTCTTGCCTGAATATTTTTCTTCTGCTGCATAGATTTAACTCTATTGTTGATTTTTTTCCCCTTTTCAGGTAAACAACTACAGTTTAGAAGAAGTAACACATGAAGAGGCAGTAGCAATACTGAAGAACACATCAGAGGTAGTTTATTTAAAAGTTGGCAAACCCACTACCATTTATATGACTGATCCTTATGGTCCACCTGATATTACTCACTGTAAGTACCATTGTCATCTTCAAATAGCATGCCAGACTTGCAAAACTGGAATTCTATAAAACTATTGACAAAGTGTTCTGCTTGTACCTTACCTCTTCGTTAACTTCTGGACATACTTCAGAGGGAGTATCCTAAGCTCCACTCCTATGTTGCCTTGCAGGCCCTTACCTACTGTTTGAAGGTGGGATATCCTAATGAGTTGGCATGCCCACCGTTATGGAAAGGCTTAATGTTGAGGACAGTGTGATTACAGTAGTCTATGGACAACACATTTTGAAAGGCTATTTCTCAAGCTCCTAAAGCATGATCACTGTCATGCCGTCATATTCTTTCTTCCAACTTCATATCTCTGTAGTAGTAGACTAGAAAAGAGAGACTGGCAAATAGACCAGAGGTAGGGGATCTTGCAATTGAATGGTGAAATCAAGATCCTCAGTCACCATCATCATAGCTTTTACTTTACTTGAATTTGTTATATTGGCAAGAAAGCTGGAAAAAATTATCAGTCACTATGGCAAGAGAGGTGAGCTGGAAGTGAGACTTCTGGTGCAACAACTAACAACTAATGAGACGCTATGCTGGAGTCCTCAAAAAGTCCACTGTAGCCTAAGCCTCATGTGTTCTTCTCTTCTTCATAGGTCAACACGAATCTTAACTAAGTTTCTGTCTTTGAAGACTAGATTTAGAAGCATTTTACTTTGTTATGTAAATGTAAGGGACATTTGTGTCAACAGTAGTAAGCTTGCTCATTCTGAAATGTTGAAAGTCCATTTGTGAGACTGGAAACTTGGAACGTCTTCAGAACTGGCCATTAATTAGTACTATGGTCTCAAACAAATTGTTTAACTTATCTCAGATTTACATGTTTCTCTTGAGAGAAATGTTAAGTGTTGAATAATTTTGTTTCCTGCCCATTGCATTAGCTATTGCTTCTTTCAATGATGATTCTAAAACAACTTACCTCCAAAATACGTATGTTTTCAAGCTGGCAGTAAATTGAGATCAGTCTTACCTTAGAATACGAAAGAGTTTTACCTTTCAGAGCTCTTCAAAGTGGACAAATGTTGCAAAATCAGCCCTGATAGTCTGTGAGCCACTTCATGGAGGGCATATACGGTTAATGTCAAAGAGAGAAAAGGGAGAAAACCAAACTATCTAATAAACCTAAGAAATATGTATTGAGTAATTTCAGTATGTATAAGACACATTGTAAGGTAATATGTGTGATACAGAGGAGATAGAATCATGGCCTTCAAAGAGCTTTGCTGGGAGGAAGGCTAACTCAGATATATAAATAGAAACAATATTTGGCAGAATAAGAGGTATGTATATGCCATGGGAGAGGTAAATATAAATGTTAAGTGTTATTTGGGAACTCAAAGAAAAGAGATATATCATTTGTCTTTGGAACATGAGAAAAATCTTTTTGCATAGGATGGCATTTCAGTTGCATCCTCAGAATGAGATTTCAACATCTGAGATGGGTTAGGTATGAGACGCAAGTTATAGGTAGATGGTACAGATGTCAGGAAGCACAGGCTATTGTTGAGGACAATAGGATATGTGTTAGGGGGATATTGAAATTGATTGATCTTGCAAGAATGGCAAAGAGGTGAGTTTATACTATATTAAATACATAACAACAACGGAGAACATTTAAGTAGGAGAATAGTGTGGTCAAGCTGAATTTCAGGAAGGTTCACCTCATCTCAACATATACAATGGATTTGAGGAGAGACAAAGAAGCAAGAGACCCAGTTAGTAGGTGTTTTCAGTCACCTAAAAGGGAGAAACATTAGGAAGGAGGAATAAAAAGGAAAGGCCAGAGTTCTTGGCCTTTGGGGGATGGAAATAGAGTATATTTTGGGAGAAAGTCTCATAGGAGAATCTGCTCCTTAGGAGGCTTTTGTTCTCAATGATTGGACATTAATTATGTGAAAACAATGTGAGCTCTGCAATTAGAAAGCTAACATTTTATTTCAATAGAAAATTAATCATTGTTCTGAAAATATGTGTGCTTGATCTCTTCTCCTATTCTTCTCTTCTCCAAATTATACTAACTGGCATTACAGACTTAACTATTATTAAGTCTTTCCTATCCTAAAGGTTACCATGTGCTTGTATATATTAAATGCAAATAAACTGCAACTCCTCCCTCTTGGAGGACAAGAAAATCCTTGGCATGCAGCAAAGCCTTTCTGTTTTTAATATATTTTTCTGAAGTATAGCATGACACATTGAATCACCCACATAACAGATTTCTTTTCTCTTTTTCCCCCACCTCTTAGCTTATTCTCCACCAATGGAAAACCATCTACTCTCTGGCAACAATGGCACTTTAGAATATAAAACCTCCCTGCCACCCATCTCTCCAGGAAGGTACTCACCAATTCCAAAGCACATGCTTGTTGACGACGACTACACCAGGTCAGATATGCCTGTTGGTTAATTGAATTTGCTCTTATTACCAGAAATAAATCACATTTGCCTAACATGTCAGGTGTTGTTTTGGATGCTAAAGCTTCTGGGTTCCATTCAACTTTATTGTAGTTTTGCCTCAAGTGCATTGTGTGTCATTGTCCTCTGATAGGCAGCAAAATCACAAAATACTTGTGAATAAATAGTAAGATATACTTATACATCACTTTGCCATTTATTAAGACTTTCTATATCTGATCTCATTTAAGCTTTACAGCCATACTGTAAGATAAGTATTAATACTTGAGAAGAGAAGATAGTGCTGAGGTTCAAAAGGAAGGAAGTAGCATGCCAATATAATATATTTGGTTACTGGAACTCAATGGATAAATTAATAATAAAGAAATGTAAATGTAAAAACTTTTTGTCTTTAACTGGTCATTATATTTGGCAAAAGAATACAAAGATGATTAAGGAACAAAAATTTCCCCCAAACTCCCTCCAGAGTGACCTGTCCTGGGGTACCCAAGGTGACAACCTGGCATAAACCTTTCATAACTTCTCCATGTTCTTACAAACATATACAAATATATTTTCAGATATACGTGGAGCCTGACATTATTTTTATGAAATAAGTTTATATTTTATACATTGTTCCACAACTTTTCTCCATAAATAATAGTTTTATCAAAAATGAGATTACATGTACATGTGTGTGCTTAATTTCTATATGTGTTTGTATGTAAAGAATGATAGATGGATTGTTTCGGTTTTTTACCCTGTCTGTCTAACTGAAGTCATTTGTCAGCCTTTCAAAAAGTAGAGACTTTCTGCCAGTTAGCTTTCCTCATTGGTATATGTGCATGCTTTGATATTTCCATTCTTTCGTATATCTTTTTAAATGATTAAGAATTTTCCATTTATTTTGCAAGATCAGATTTGCCGAAGTAGCTCTTTATATCTTTAACCAAGGAATGGAATGTTTGGATGCTGAAAATGTGCATCCGTGGTGTAAATCAAATACAAGCTTCTTCCTGTGCTGAAATGTCTGATCTCTATGCTCTTAATTAAAATGAGGGCTGCAGCAAAGATAATCCTCGTGGCTCTCTAAGGAATTCTGTAAATACAGGCACCTTTATCCACCAGAGTGATGATCTCTTTGCTCTCATCCTATTACTAATATTTGATATGATTTTAACTTAAAAATGTCATTTTATGTTACTAGGCCCTATGGGGCCTAGTGATTTAACATTTATTGAAGCCCCTTCATAATCCAGACCCTTTGCTAGCTGTTTTTATACACTATGCATTTAATCCTCCCAAAAACAAACAGAAAAAGGCTTTCATCTCTATTTTAGAGACGTAGAATTTGAAGTTCAAAGAGGTTATGGAACTTGCTTATAGTCACATAGCTTTTATTAATAAGTAGAAAAACTGAGTGCCCTAACAGCTTTAAAATCCTAAGAGAAAACATTTTAATTTTCTAAAATTAAAAATGAACACCAAGTCATATAAAACTATGTTCATCATAGAAATAGGTGGCTAGAAAGGGACCTCAGAATTTTGATGAGCTCTAAAAACAACTAGACCATAGTTGAAACCTACCTCTACCACTGACTAACTGTGTGACCGGGGGCAAGTCATTTAACCTCTGCAAGCTTCAGTTTTCTCATCTGTACAAGGGAATAGAAAGTGAGTCTATCTCAATAGGTTGTTGTAATGATTAAGTCACCTAATGAATGCAAAGAGCTTAGAACAGTGGCACTTTATAAGTACTCAATGAATGTTACCTATTTACAGTAACTATACTTACTATAATCTTAATCCACTTCAGATGTCACATGAAATATTTTTACAGTGCACATGAGATATGTCTCAATATCTTAGATCCTGCCCCTGCCTCCTCCCCTGTTCCCCTAGAAGACAGTCTCACTAATATTTCCCTACAAAATCAGAATGGTTGGTGCCTGGCAAACTGTTAAAGTAAATTATATTAGTTCACACACGTAAACATACAAATACACACCCCTCCACCACTCTCCTACCACTGTTGGTGTTCTCTCATAGGTGCTCCCTACTGTAGGCATTACCATGGGTCTCAGAGGTATTTGTTCAGAGGCAGATTCACTTTCTCATTCATAAATATTAATTGAGTACTGCCTATAAAACACTGGGCACTGCACTAGAGATGCACAATTGAATAAGAAATAGCATCTAACAACTATCCAATTGGGGCAAAAATATGTGTAAATCAATGGATTCCCCAATGCCTATTCCCTAATTTATGGAGAACCCCTCTATGAAGTTTTCCACAAAGCCTAATTTATTAATTTTTTTCAAAATCTTGAAATTATATATTTGGTAATCAAAATGCCCTTTCTTTTGTAAAAGAATTGTGGCAATTATTTATTATGCTTTTACTTAGAAGAGAAAAATTGGCAACTTCTTGTTAGTCTTCATTTTTTAAATGTTAAATATCTGTAAAGTTCAAAAGTATGAGACTACTAATAGAAGCAAACAAGCAAAACTAGGGTCAGTTCTCTGAAGTGCCCTTATGTAGCACTAGCAGAGTTCCCTAACACCACAAGAGACACTTAGGAAATATTGCTAAATGAATATGAGTTTTACATGAATGCCATAGGACTAACCTATGGCATCAAAGAAAGTTTTAAAGAGGAAATGAGAGAGGGCCTAAGATGACCGAATACGAACAGCTCCAGCCTCCAGCTCCCAGCATGAGTGACACAGAAGATGGGTGATTTCTGCATTTTCAAGTGACGTACTGGGTTCATCTCACAGGGGAGTGCCAGACAATCGGTGCTGGTCAGCTGGTGCAGCCCAACCAGCAAGAGCTGAAGCAGGGCGAGGCATTGCCTCACCTGGGAAGTGCAAGGGGGAAGGGAATCCCTTTTCCTAGCCAAGGGAAACCGAGACATACAACACCTGGAAAATCGGGTAACTCCCACCTTAATACTGCGCTTTACCAAGGGTCTTAGCAAACGGCATACCAGTAGATTATATCCCACACCTGGCCCAGAGGGTCCCACGCCCATAGAGCCTCCCTCATTGCTACCACAGCAGTCTGAGATCTAACTGCAAGGCAGCAGCCAGGCTGGGGGAGGGGCACCCGCCATTGCTGAGGCTTAAGTGGGTAAACAAAGTCACCAGGAAGCTCAAATTGGGTGGAGCCCACTGCAGCTCAAGGAGGCCGGCCTGCCTCAGTAGATTCCTCCTCTGGGGACAGGGCATAGCTAAACAAAAAGCAGCAGAAACCTCGGTAGAGGTAAATCCCCCTGTCTGATAGCTTTGAAGAGAGCAGTGGATCTCCCAGCACAGAGGTTGATATCTGAGAACGGACAGACTGCCTGCTCAAGTGGGTCCCTGACCCCAGAGTAGCCTAACTGGGAGACATCCCCCACTACATGCAGACTGACACCTCACACCTCATACAGTGGGGTACACCCCTGAGACGAAGCTTCCAGAGCAAAAATCAGACAGCAACAATATTGTTCAGCAATATTCTATCGTCTGCAGCCTCCACTGCTGATACCCAGGCAAACAAGGTCTGGAATGGACCTCAAGCAAACTTGAGCAGACCTACAGCTGAGGGTCCTGACTGTTAGAAGGAAAACTAACAAACAGAAAGGACACTCACACCAAAACCCCATCAGTACATCACCATCATCAAAGACCAAAGGGAGATAAAACCACAAAGATGAGGAAAAAGCAGTGCAGAAAAGTTGTAAATTCAAAAAATCAGAGTGCATCTCCCCCTCCAAAGGAATGCAGCTCATCGCCAGCAATGGAACAAAGCTGGATGGAGAATGATTTTGACAAGCTGAGAGAAGAAGGCTTCAGTCAACCAAACTTCTCAGAGCTAAAAGAGGAACTACGTAACCAGTGCAAAGAAACTAAAAACCTTGAAAAAAGAATGGATGAATGGATAACTAGAATAATCAATACAGAGAAGATCATAAAAGAACTGATAGAGATGAAAACCAAGACATGAGAAATACGTGACAAATGTACAAGCTTCAGTAACCAACTCAATCAACTGGAAGAAAATCAGTGATTGAAGATCAAATGAATGAAATGAAGTGAGAAGAGAAGTGTGGCAAAAAAAAAAAAAAAGAGTAAAAAGAAATGAACAAAGCCTCCAAGAAGTATGGGATTATGTGAAAAGACTAAATCTATGTCTGATTGGTATGCCTGAAAGTGACGGGGAAAATGGAACCAAGTTGCAAAACACTCTACAGGATATCATCCAGGAGAACTTCCCGAACCTAGTAAGGCATGCCAACATCCAAATTCAGGAAATTCAGAGAATGCCACAAAGATACTCCTCGAGAAGAGCAACTCCAAGATGCATAATTGCCAGATTCACCAAAGTTGAAATTAAGGAAAAAATGTTAAGGGCAGCCAGAGAGAAAGGTCGGGTTACACACAAAGGGAAGCCCATTAGACTAACAGCAGATCTCTTGGCAGAAACTCTCCAAGCCAGGAGAGAGTGGGGGCCAATATTCAACATTCTTAAAGAAAAGAATTTTCAACCCAGAATTTCATATCCAGCCAAACTAAGTTTCATAAGTGAAGGAGAAATAAAATACTTTACAGACAAGCAAATGCTTAGAGATTTTGTCACCACCAGGCCTGCCCTACAAGAGATACTGAAGGAAGCACTAAACATGGAAAGGAACAACAGGTACCAGCCATTGCAAAAACATGTCAAAATATAAAGTCCATCGATGCTAGGAAGAAACTGCATCAACTAGCGAACAAAATAACCAGCTAATATCATAATGACAGGATCAAGTTCACACATAACAATATTAACCTTAAATGTAAATGGACTAAATGCTCCAATTAAAAGACACAGACCGGCAAATTGGATAAAGAGACAAGACCCATCAGTTTGCTGTATTCAGGAGACTTATCTCACATGCAGAGACATACATAGGCTCAAAATAAAGGGATGGAGGAAGATCTACCAAGCAAATGGAAAACAAAAAAAAAGCAGGGGTTGCAATCCTAGTCGCTGATAAAACAGACTTTAAACCATCAAAGATCAAAAGACACAAAGAAGGCCATTACACAATGGTAAAGGGATCAATTCAACAGGAAGAGCTAACTATCCTAAATATATATGCACCCAATACAGGAGCACCCAGATTCATAAAGCAAGTCCTTAGAGACTTACAAAGAGACTTAGACTCCCATACAATAATAATGGGAGACTTTAACACCCCACTGTCAGCAGTAGACAGATCAACGAGACAGAAAGATAGCAAGGATATCCAGGAATTGAACTCAACTCTGCACCAAGCGGACCTAATAGACATCTACAGAACTCTCCACCCCAAATCAACAGAATATACATTCTTCTCAGCACCACATCACACTTATTCCAAAAATGACCACATAGTTGGACGTAAAGCACTCCTTAGCAAATGTACAAGAACAGAAATTATAACAAACTGTCTCTCAGACCACAGTGCAATGAAACTAGTACTCAGGGCTAAGAAACTCAATCAAAACTGCTCAAGTACATGGAAACTGAACAACCTGCTCCTGAATGACTATTGGGTACATAATGAAATGAAAGAAGAAATAAAGATGTTCCCTGAAACCAATGAGAACAAAGATACAACATACCAGAATCTCTGGGACACATTTAAAGCAGTGTGTAGAGGGAAATTTATAGCACTAAATGCCGACAAGTGAAAGCAGGAAAGATCTAAAATTGACACCCTAACATCACAATTAAAAGAACTAGAGAAGCAAGAGCAAACACATTCAAAAGCTAGCAAAAGGCAAGACATAACTAAGATCAGAGCAGAACTGATGGAGATAGAGACACAAAAAACCCTCCAAAAAATCAATGAATCCAGGAGCTGGTTTTTTGAAAAGATCAACAAAATTGATAGACCGCTAGCAAGACTAATAAAGAAGAAAAGAGAGAAGAATCAAATAGACACAATAAAAAATGATAAAGGGGATATCACCACCAACCCCACAGAAATACAAACTACCATCAGAGAATACTATAAACACCTCTATGCAAATAAACTGGAAAACCTAAAAGAAATGGATAATTTCCTGGACACTTACAATCTCCCAAGACTAAACCAGGAAGAAGTTGAATCCCTGAATAGACCAATAGCAAGCTCTGAAATTGATGCAATAATTAATAGCCTACCAACTAAAAAAAGTCCAGGACCAGACGGATTCACAGCCGAATTCTACCAGAGGTACAAGGAGGAGCTGGTACCATTCCTTCTGAAACTATTCCAATCAATAGAAAAAGAGGGAATCCCCCCAACTCATTTTACGAGGCCAATATCATCCTGATACCCAAACTTGACAGAGATACAACAAAAAAAAAAGAGAATTTTAGACCAATATCCCTGATGAACATTGATGCAAAATCCTCAATGAAATACTGGCAAACTGAATCCAGCAGCACATCAAAAAGCTTACCCACCACGATCAAGTGGTCTTCATCCTTGGGATGCAAGGCTGGTTCAACATATGCAAATCAATAAATGTAATCCAGCATATAAACAGAACCAAGGCAAAACCACATAATTATCTGAGTAGATGCAGAAAAGGCTTTCAACAAAATTCAACAGCCCTTCATGCTAAAAACTCTCAATAAATTTGGTATTTATAGAACATATCTCAAAATAATAAAAGTTATTTATGACAAACCCACAGCCAATATCATACTGAATGGGCAAAAACTGGGAGCATTCCCTTTGAAATCTGGTACAAGACAGGGATGCCCTCTCTCACCACTCCTATTCAACATGCTGTTGGAAGTTCTGGCTAGGGCAATCAGGCAAGAGAAAGAAATAAAGGGTATTCAGTTAGGAAAAGATGAAGTCAAATTGTCCCTGTTTGCAGATGACATGATTGTATATTTAGAAAACCCCATTGTCTCAGCCCAAAATCTCCTTAAGCTGATAAGCAACTTCAGCAAAGTCTCAGGATACAAAATCAATGTGCAAAAATCACAAGCATTCTTACACACCAGCACCAGACAAACAGAGAGCCAAATCATGAATGAACTCCAATTCACAATAGCTTCAAAGAGAATAAAATACCTAGGAATCCAATTTACAAGGGATGTAAAGGACCTCTTCAAGGAAAACTGCAAACCACTGCTCAGTGAAATAAAAGAGGACACAAACAAATGGAAGAATATTCCATGCTTATGGATAGGAAGAATCAATATCGTGAAAATGGCCATACTGCCCAAGGTAATTTATAGATTCAATGCCATCCCCATGAAGCTACCAATGAGTTTCTTCACAGAATTGGAAAAACCTGCTTTAAAGTTCATGTGGGACCAAAAAAGACCCTGCATTGCCAAGACCATCGTAAGCCAAAAGAACAAAGCTGGAGGCATCATGCTACCTGACTTCAAACTATGCTACAAGGTTACAGTAACCAAAACAGCATGGTACTGTTACCAAAACAGAGATGTAGACCAATGGAACAGAACAGAGCCCTCAGAAATAATACCACATATCTACTGCCATCTGATCTTTGACAAACCTGACAAAAACAAGAAATGGGGAAAGGATTCCCTATTTAATAAATGGTGCTGGGAAAATTGGCTAGCCATAAGTAGAAAGCTAAAACTGGATCTTTTCCTTACTCCTTATACAAAAATTAATTCAAGATGGATTAGAGACTTAAATGTTAGACCTAAAACCATAAAAACCTTAGAAGAAAACCTAGATAATACCATTCAGGACATAGGCATGGGCAAGGACTTCATGTCTAAAACACCAAAAGCAATGGCAACAAAAGCCAAAATTGACAAATGGGATCTAATTAAACTAAAGGGCTTCTGCACAGCAAAAGAAACTACCATCAGAGTGAACAGGCAACCTACAGAATGGGAGAACATTTTTGCAAACTACTCATCTGACAAAGGGCTAATATCCAGAACCTATAAAGAACTCAATCAAATTTACAAGAAAAAAACAAACAACCCCAGCATAAAGTGGGCAAAGGATATGAACAGACACTTCTCAAAAGAAGACATTCATACAGCCAACAGACACATGAAAAAATGTTCATCATCACTCGCCATCAGAGAAATGCAAATCAAAACCACAATGAGATACCATCTCACACCAGTTAGAATGTCAGTCATTAAAAAATCAAGAAACAACAGGTGCTGGAGAGGATGTGGAGAAATAGGAACACTTCTACACTGTTGGTGGGACCGTATACTAGTTCAACCATTGTGGAAGACAGTGTTGCGATTCCTCAAGGATCTAGAACTAGAAATACCATTTGACCCAGCCATCCCATTACTGGGTATATACCCAAAGGATTATAAGTCATGCTGCTATAAAGACACATGCACACATGTGTTTATTGCGGCACTATTCACAATAGCAAGGACTTGGAATCAACCCAAATATCCATCAGTGACAGACTGGATTAAGAAAATGTGGCACATATACACCATGGAATACTATGCAGCCATAAAAAAGGATGATTTTGTGTCCTTTGTAGGGACATGGATGCAGCTAGAAACCATCATTCTCAGCAAACTATCGCAAGAACAGAAAACCAAACACCGCATGTTCTCACTCATAGGTGGGAATTGACAATGAGATCACTTGGACACAGGAAGGGGAGCATCACACACTGGGCCCTATTGTGGGGAGGGTGTAGGGGGAGCGATAGCATTAGGAGATATACCTAATGTAAATGACAAGTTAATGGGTGCAGCACACCAACATGGCACATGTATACATATGTAACAAACCTGCACATTGTGCACATGTACCCTAGAACTTAAAGTATGATTTAAAAGAAAAAAAACGCTGCTAGAAACTGTTTTAAATGACTCATAGATAAGATTTTTGTGAAATAGTGATATTTATCCCCTTTGTGAAATTCAAAGCATACCTATATTTAACCCCAAAGGAAAGACTTGTATCTTTCATGAGTACTTTTAAATAAATTTCCATTTTAACAGTCAAAAAAAAAAAAAAGAAGAAGAAGAAGAAATGACTCTAATTAGCACTTGAAAACTGTGTAGGCATTGGTCAGAGAGTCAAGAGATGGCGAAGGGCATTTGTGGTAGGGGGAGAGATTGTGCAGACTCACAGAATAAATAGAAATAGAATAAAATGAAAGCAAAAATTAGAACTTGAAATATAAGACTCACAAAGGAAAATGGTACCTACGTTTACATCGTCTTTATATTCTTATTCCTTCTCTCCTATGCAACCTAGCTGTAAGATTAATAATAAAAACAAAAGGATCATTACTATACACCATTAACAGTAAGTGCTGTAATATATATTATTGCTCCTATATTATTTGTATGATATTCTTATTCTTGATTTTTACAGATTAAAAAATTATCAGAGAGGCTAAGTAATTCCCTCATAGCATACAGCAATCAAATAGAATCAAAATTTGAATTCAGGTCTGTCTGTTTTCAAAGGCCCCATCCCTGCATCCCTGGCTGGTAGTGCTCATCCTACCACTTACTACCTAGATAACTCTGAACAATTCAGTTCATCTCCTTGAGTCTTGATTTTCTCATCCATAGATTCGCTATAAAGGATCTTCTAATTTCCTCATGGAATTGTGAAGTTTTAATATGTTAACATGTACGAATGTGGTCATTTTTAGAAAGCTCTATAAATTCTTATTCTAAGTTCAGTTAACTCCTTATGTTTGAGACCTACTTTATATTTTCCTAAAATAGTAAATCAAGAAAATAAATCTCTAATAATGGAACTTGGGCCAGTAGGGAACCATGTCTATGAAATAGGAACTTACCCATAACCTATAAAATCACATCAAATTGGAAACCTTTTGTTCCATGTATTCATATCTTAATCTGTTGTAATAAATGTTTCTCTATTTTCCTGATTTATAGTCACATTTGTTATGAATGTATAGTAAGAATTTTAAAGCAATTTTGATTCAAATAATACTACAATAACCTAGGTAGATTTTTAAATCTATTTCTATTAAAGAAATTTACACCTGCATCAACTGAGAAGTTTTATTTTTCCATGAATTAATTTAGAAGAAAATGTACAAATAAAAAACTTTTGGATACAATTTCTTAGTGGCATGCTCACTGAGTCCCTATAAATCAGCATTCATTGTGATGTAGATATCTGGTTTTCAATTTTTGGAAAACAAAGCTATTCCAATGACACTGAGATTGTTTTGGGCTCAGGCATTATAGACTCTCAGAGTAGAAAGGGCCATACATAAAAATAGAGTCTGATCTCCCTTTTTTGGATGGGCTGGGGACACAGGGTCCAAAGTGATTTGTTGGCTTTCCCTTGTCCTGTGTTTGTAAGTAGTACAATCAGATTTAGAGCCCTGTGTATATGTGCACTCTTTTTTTGGCTGGAGTAAGAAAGTAGCAATTATGAAAAACTATATTCAATCAAGATTACCTGGTAACAGTGTCTATTTTGTACATTACCTGTAACCATGAGTTCTATCTTTACTGGGTCAGGTTTTCCCTAGTTACTCAGAAGAGGGGCAAACCACACATCATTACTGTCTGGCTGAATATACTTAGGCTATGCAAACAGTATTAATATGAAACAAAAAATATTGGTAATGCAAAGTAAGTAAAACTGCTCTTTCAAGATGTAGGGACCTAATTTCCCAAGTTATGAATGTGATAAATATTGTTATAAAACCCAGGGACCTAAATTGTAACTGTAAAAGATACATTTCTCAGTGTTAGAAATTAAGTTCAACTAGCTGTGAACTTGGTGTGTCTTTCTGGCTGCCTCTACATATTGGTCCCTCACATCATTTAGTTCATTAAAAAGCATAATGTAAATAAAGTCTCAATAAAGATTTCTTGTCTACAGAGACTTTACAAGAGCTGCCCCAAACTGTAACTTTAATATTTACCAATTTGACTCCATCACTTACTGAACAGACATAATCTCATCAGTCTGAAGTCCATGTCTACTCTATTGTCTGAATTATAGAACACTAGCTTACTAGCCAGGTCATCTAATGTATATTCAAGTTGCCTTTTCTCCTTCATTCATTCAGTTATTTGCTCATTCAGTGAATATTCAGCTTCTACCCATGTCAAGCATGGTTATTAGCAACAAAATCACAATGATGAACAAACTGGTCAAGGTGCTTGCCCTCATGAAATTTACATTTTAGTATATTGAATAAGAGATGTATAAATAAATGCATTAAGTTCAGTTAGTGCTAAGTGCTATAAAGAAAATAAAACAGGATAATGTGATGAGCAGTGATTGGGGAAGAGAACAATGTGAAGTAGGATAACCAGGGAGTGCCTCTCTCAGGAGATAGCATATGGACTGAGACCTGAATAAAAAGTAGAAAATGGTGATTAAAGATCAGAGAAATAGCATTCCAAGAAGAGGGAATAGCAAAGCCAAAGTCACTGAGGCAGGAATAAGTTCAGTGTGTTCCAGCAATGTAAAGAAGTCCAGTTTGGCTAGACAGAGATGAGGTAATGGGAGCAGGCAGAAAATTAGGTTAGATAAGGAAGCAGGAAGTAGAAGATGTAGGACTTCACAGGTAATAAGAAAGTGTAGGTCTAGTTTTAAGTGCATTGAGAATTCATTGAAGAGTACTAATTAGGAAAATTAAATGATCTGATTAAAAAAAAATACAGAAGAAGTTCTGGCTGCTGTGTGGAGAGCCCACTGAAAAAAAGAGGGAAAAGATTATGGCACCTAGGACTGGAGTGAGGGGTAGCAACGGAAGAGAAGAGGAATAGAGAAATCTGAGCTATATCTCAGAGCAAGGTTTAATAGCTCATGTTCCACGTGAAGAGCAGACCTGGCTTAGTCAGACTGTTTTGACTACTGACCATTTTTGTAGTTTTTAATCACCCATGGAGTAGTCTTTCAGGAACAGCATAAGTATTTGCCACTGTTATTTGTTTCTTTTTGTTTTGTTTTTCTTATCTCTTATTGTTTAACTTTGTGGATCAGAACTGGTTAGAAGCCAGACCACTGTTTGTCACATGTTTCTACTTACATGCCCTTAACGTAGAAAATAAACTTGTTCTCCTCAGACTCTGAGGTAGAACATGAAGATTTCTGCCCAAGCATAAAACACATAAAATCTTGTATCTTCCATCACAAAAGCTTGCAGAATATTATTTGCTTCAGAGTAAAAATATTCTTGTTACAGACTACATTGTTTTTCTTCCAAATCTTAAAATGAATTGACACAGCAGAAAGGTTTTCTGAAGATATTTGTAATCCCTGGCAAATACCACAAACCCCAAGGTACATTTAAGTACCCAAGTTTGAGAAACACTGAGCTAAGTTACACAAATTTGCCAATTGTTAATTGTGTTTTATATAAACTGTCCCTTAACAATGACTCAAGGTTTATGGTACCCATTAGGAGCGAGCTCTCAAAGGATCAGAGAACACCTCATCAGAGTACAGTACAAGCATGTTCTAGCCTCTCTTCTTTTTAGTTTACATTTAATGACTTAAAACCATTCCTGAAAGAACTAGAAGTTTCTTCTTATACAGGAAAGAAATCTTTTCTTATATGCTTTTAATGCAGGATTTCTCTTGGCCCCTTCACCGGACTGGCGGCAGGGGCACTCTGTCTGCTTGGCCCACAGTGCTCAGCCCCTTGTGGGAGGGAGCATGTGAGTGAGTGTGGGATCCAGCTGGCTGCTCCAGGCACTGGCACAGGAGCAAGCTCCATGTGGGGCCCATGGTCAGACCAGGCATGTCTCCTGGAGGGGAGCGTGGTGGCATCCAAGTGAGGGTGCCCGTAATCCTGAAACCCTAGAGGGGGTATCACAATACTCTTTTAGTTCTACCATTTGCAGACAGCAGTATATTAGCAGCTCAGCTGGCCCCTTGCCTCATGGCATGGGGCAGCTGCTCTCCTCCAGTGATGGGAAAGGGCCAGTGTGACAGCCTTTCTGGGGACCTGCACTCAGTGGTCACAAGCTCTTGTCCAGCATCCGTGAAGAATGAGGTCACACAGATGATTAAATGATAGTGAAGGCGGAGAATTTGATTGAGTGATGAAAATGTCTCAGCAGGGAGGGGAGTTAGAGAGGGGACAGGAAGAGCAGGTCTTCTTCCCCAAAGTCAGGCTGTAGTCAGGGTTCTCTGGAGGAACAGAAGTAATAGGATGGATGCATAAGAGGAGATGTATACATAAGGCAAGTGTATTAAGGAGTATTGACTCACATGATCACAAGGTGAGGTCCCACAATAGGCCGTCTGTAAGCTGAGAGGCAAGGAAGCCAGTCCAAGTCCCAAAAATCTCAAAATCTCAAAAGTAGGGAAGCCAACAGTGCAACCTTCACTCTGTGGTCAAAGGTCCAAGAGTTCCAAAGCTGAAGAACTTGGAGTCTGTTGTTTGAGGGTAGAAAGCACCCAGCACAGGAGAAAGATGTAGGCTGGAAGACTAAGCCAGTCTAGTCTTTCCATGTTCCTCTGCCTGCTTTTATCCTACCTGCACTGGCAGCTGATTAGATGGTATCCACTCCAACAGAGGGAGGGTCTGCATCTCCCAGTTCACTAACTGTCGACTGAGTCTGGGGTCTTTATATGCATAGGATGAGGGCAGGACGGGCCATAGGTAGTTTTGGAAAAGGCAACATTTGATTGGTAAAAAGCCATTATTCAGAAAGAACCAATTGGGAGAGAGTGGGCGAACAGGAATAGAAGTTATCACTTTGGTCCGTGGTTTTCAGGCTGTTATCTTTGCTTGAAGGTGGGGTTTCACTGGTTACCCACCCCTATCTGCCTAGGCATTTGGCTGCCTCCTGTCACTATCACTTTTAGTCAAGTATGGTGGAAAACAGCTAGAGTACCCTAAGCAGGCAACTGATCCTGCTTTAGAATTATAGTAGAATAACTGAGTGATTAGGTATGTGGGTCCTGAAGTTACCCTGCTTAGTTTTGAATCACACCATTTCCTAGCTGTGTGACCTTTAGTCAGTTATGCAACTCCCCTTTGCCTCAGTTTTGTCATTTATAAAAGGGGCAAAATAATACTTTCTACCTCATAGGTTTGTTGTGACAATAAACTGAGTTAGTACATGTAACATGCTTGGGAAAAATAAGCACCTGAAAATTGTTAGCTGTTATTGATACTATTGAAAAACAAGGATTTTAAGATGAACTATTATACAAATAAAACCCCTTTTTGGTAAATATCATCCAATTATTTATGGAACTGTAGCCAACAATATTACACAGCTGCTCAAACATGTAATCTACGTGTATAGATTTTTCAACTTATTTATCTTGTAGAACACATTAGAATACTTTATTACAGAGAGTCATATAGTCTGACTGCTTTATTGAGAATCTTAATTTTTATGACTACAATGAATATCTAATACCAGCTGCAATGAAAATCTAATACAGAATTCAGTGGAACCAAATATGGTATAAACTAGTCTATCAGTTTTCCCTCTGGCTAAAATATGATTTTTTGATGGATAATTTGCTGATTTTTCCCTTTTAAAAAATTTATAGTGACTCTCAATAGCTAACTCTAGGTAGTTTTCCCTTAAAAAGTTCTGCAAAACATGACATCAGACTCCTTACAGACTTTACAAAGTTTGTTATAAAACTTAACCAAATTAAAGATTCATGAGCAAATGTCTCTGAGATTCTGAGATTTTGTTTTGCTCTGTGTTGCATTTCTGATTTCTCCAACATAGAGACTGGTACTATAATGTAGTTTTGAAGCAAAGTATAGAAATGAAAGAGGAGAGTGAGACAAAACTAGTGAGACAGATAGACCATTATGTGTAATTGTTTATTTACATTAATAAAGAGAAAACTTTAACCACATAACCACTTAAGTTTACTTACATAAACCATGAAGGATGATTCATAGAACTATCCTACTAGAAGTAGGAAGCAGAGAGAGAGGGTATGCTAATGGGGAATCTGACAAATCTTAATTCAAGGGGGACATCCAACTACATATTAGAAAACACGTTAAGCTGCTGTTTGCTTTCAAGGAAATAAATATTAGCAAAAATGCAACAGTAATGAGAAATTTAAGACTGTCTCCTATAGATATTTATCATTTCCTGTGTTATTCATGAGTTAGCCAGACATAAACACACAACACTATGCCCTATAATTTTATGGAAATGGTTATTGCATATATATAGCTATTGTTGCTATACATGTAAAATTTGAATAGTTATTTAATCAATGCTGTATTACATTTTTAATGGAGTAAGTTCATCCTTGCTTTCATTCTTTAGTTCATTGATGCAAAAAAGGATTGTTGATAGGCAGTGGACAATTTTGGAGGGACTGCTATAGAAACCATCAACCATCAGTTGGTCTGTATCCTCTTACAAGTTAACCACTATCATGAACACAATGGCAGCTTATTTCTGGCCGTAATCTGTATGACATTGAAAGAGGGTGTATACTGTGACTCAAGAAAGTAGACATGGTCTCTTCTTCTAGGAGTTTATTTTCATATTCATACATCCATAAGGTGACAATATAGGACAAGAAGGTACCTGATTCCTAATTGCCCACAGATGTAGACTTTAGCAATTGTCCATGACAGCTTTGCAATGCCTGGGTGATTTCCTGCCATCTCATGTATCAGTGGTCCCCAACCTTTTTGGCACCAGGGACCACTTTCGTGGAAGACAGTTTTTCCATAGTCAGGTGGCAGGGGCGAGATGGGTTTCCAGATGAAACTGTTTCACTGTTCCACCTCAGATCATCAAGCATTCACTTCTCATAAAGAGCATGCAACCCAAATCCTTCACATGTGCAGCTCACAATAGGGTTCCCTCCTTTGAGAATCTAATGCCAGGGGCTGATCTGACAGAAGGGGAAGCTCAGGCAGTGAAGTTCACAGCTTACCTCCTGCTGCATGGCCAGTTGCTAACAGGCCATAGACCTGACGGAGAGTGGGGTTTGAGGACCGTCCTATATCATTAGCTGCTGTGAGTGAGGTTACTATGTTAATATTAGTAATTACCTGAACAAAATATAGGAAAATTGTGAGATACAATCATTGCATTCCAAAAACATTCTTACTATGCTATCAATTTGTAAATTTCATAAGTTTTGGGTTATGTCGTTCACTTTTTGCTTCTAGGTAATTGTATTAATATAGATAATGGGGCAAACTATAACTGCATAAAAACACATCTTGAAAATACTGCTTTATATATTTTCCAGATATTTTTTCCATCTTTATATCCATTTGCTTTTTATTACCTACTAATCTGCCTTATAGCCCTCCTTGATTTTTTCTTTCAATGTTTTATTTTTGTCTAGTTTGCTTTTCTCTAATTGTAAAAGTAATATATATTTGTAGAAAAACTGTAAAATAAACAAAAATATAAAGAAAAACTACTAAAATTACTATTTTTCCTACCACAGAGAGATAATCACTTGAAATATTTTCCTTTGAGTTTTTTCCTTGTCTGTATGTTTGTTTATATAATTTGGACCATACTGTGTACAATGAGAGAGTTTTGCTTTTATTTTTTGCTTTAATATTATATCTTGAGAATTTTCTAATGTTCTTAGTATTCAAAAACATGTTTAGTAGCTATATAATAGCCTTTCATATAACTGAACCATAATTTATATAATTACTTTCCTATTAATGGACATTTATTTTTAGGATTTTCTTATTGTGCTTTTACAATCTTTCTGCCTTCATCTCTTGATTATATATTTATTTAATATAAATGCTGAATTCCTACTGCCTAATCAGCATCTCACTTTGTTGTCTTATAAACATTGTATATTTAATATGTCAAAACACAAACTCTTGCTTTTTATTCCCAGCCTGCCCTTCCATTGTCTTACTCTCTTTTTTTTGAGAAAGGGTCTCACTCTCTCCCCCATGCTGTAGTTCAGTGGCTTGATCTCAGTTCACTGCAGCCTCAACCTCCCGAGGCTCAAGCAATTCTTGCACCTCAGCCTCCTGAGTAGTTGGACAGCAGACACATGCCACCACGCTGGGGTAATTTTTGTATTTTTTGTAGAGACAGGGGTTCACCATGTTGGGAAAGCTGGTCTCCAACTCCTGAACTCAAGCGATCCCCCTACCTTGGCCTCCCAAAGTGCTGGGATTACAGGCATGAGCTACCACACCCAGCCTGTCTTCCTCTTCTTAGCAAATGATCGTTCTATGGGAGCTATTGCTCGGGTCACAGACCTTGGGGTTTGCCTTCTCTTTTTTTCCCCCTTTCATATTCTATATGCAGTCCATCAACAAATTCTGTAGGTTTTACCTTCAAAATATATCCACAATGTGCCACATGCCACTACCAGCATACTAGTCAATTCATATCATCTATCATTTGACTATTGTAATAGCCCCCTAAACAGCTTCCATTTCTGCCTCTGTTACTCATGCTGCACCATACATGATTCTTTTAAATTCAGATCACATCGTCCGGGTTGAAATCTAAAGCCCTTATTTATGAGACTATGATTTGACTCCAGCCAGCAGCTCTGACCTCATCTCCTACCACTCCCTTCACTGATACTCAGACTTCCTTGTTACTTAATCACAGTAGGCATACTTTGCTTCAGGAAGTTTGTGCTTGCCACTCCTTCTGCCTTGAATGGTTTTCCCTTCCATGTCCACATGTCCACATGGTTTGCATTTCTTTCTTCAGCTCTCTGGTCAAAAGCCATTTTATCAGAGAGGCCATCTCAGACACAACAAATGTTTGCCAGTGTTTGGTATCTTCAAAAAGACAGCAAAGTGGACACTGTGGAGGGAGGGGGGCAGGAAAATAAAACCAAAATTATAATAGAGGTGAAACATACTGTGTTGGAGAGCAGTACTGAAAGCTATGTGGAGCTAAGGAAAGGCATCTAATCCAGACTGATGAGTCAGGAACAGCTTCTTCCAGGGGGTGACTGAGACTGGAAAAGAATAATAAGAATTAAGCCACTAGTATCTATGACTTTCTTGTGACAGCTTCAGTAGGGTCCAGGGTGTAAGGGGAGACAATATTGTAAAAGTCACATGCAAGGATACTTAAGCAGGGGTCCTGTTTATTCTACGGTCCAAGCCATTTGCTTGTTTTTGTTTGTTTGGTTTTTGAAACAGGATTTTACTCTCGTTGCCCAGGCTGGAGTGCAATGGCACGATCTCAGCTCACTGCAACCTCATCTCCCACATTCAAGTGATTCTACTGCCTCAGCCTCCCAAGTAGCTAGGATTACAGGCATGTGCCACCAAGCCAAGCTAATTTTGTATTTTCAGTAAAGGCAGGGTTTCACCATGTTGGTAAGGCTGGTCTCGAACTCCTGGCCTGAAGTGATCCACCCACCTCAGCCTCCCAAAGTCCTGGAATTACAGACATAAGTCACTGCACCTGGCCATTTGCTTGTACTTTTTTTACAAACAGTATTCAGAGCCAGAACATCCTCAGTTATGAGCAGATATTATTTAAATACTTCTTAGAATTCTTAAGAATTTTGGTAATAGTAATAACTGATATTTGTGTAATAACTTTCAGTTTACAAAGTGTTTTTATATACATTGTTAATTTGCCTAGTAATTCCAGGAGACAGCTATAATTACACCCTTTTACACCTGAGGTAACTGATTTTGACTAACCCAAGGCTGACTCAGCTGGTAAGTGATGGAAGTTACAAGAGATTAAACATTATATAAAATGTACTGTCCATACAGAAAATAAGAGGTAAATAGATTAGGCTTAACATCTGAGAACTATTCTCCAAATTATAATTTTTAAAACTCATAATGATTAATCCCAGTTGTTTTTAAAGGTCCATTATTGAAGGCACTACCCATAATTTTGTGTAATTCTTTTTTTTTTTTCAATTCTAGTATTTCTACCAAGATATTTATCTCTTTAGAGGCAGGAAGGTAAGTGGAAGGAAGTAGCATGACTTTTGGAACTGGATAAGTCTAGGCACATATCAAGGGGGAAACATGAAGGTATTAGTCAAAAGATACAAAGTTTCAGTTATGCAAGATGAGTAAATGCTACAAATCTAGTACACAGCATGATGACTATGGTTAATACTATACTGTATTCTAGAAATTTGCTAAAGATTAATTAAAGGTTCTACCATTAAATGACTTTATGACCTTGGACTATTTATCCCTTGGTTTCCTCACCTGTAATTAAGAGATAATAACTTAGTTGGCAGGATAGTGTTGAAGAATAGAGATAGCATATGGAAATCAAATAATTGGCATTTAAAGTATGTTAAATTGCTTCCTCCTTTCCCTTCCTCATAGGAGCAACAATTCTTATTTTTTATTATTGATAATCTAAAAAGACATTAATCCAAGAAAATGGGGGTAGGGAAGGGAAAATATCATTAGATTTAAATCCTATTTGTGTAGATATTGTCATGCGCGTCCATGTGAAGAGACCACCAAGCAGGCTTTGTGTGAGCAATAAAGCTTTTTAATCACCTGGGTGCAGGCGAGCTGAGTCCGAAAAGAGAGTCAGCAAAGGGAGATAAGGGTGGTGCCGTTTTATAGGATTTGGGTAGATAAAGGAAAATTACAGTCAAAAGGAGGTTGTTCTCTGGCGGTCAGAGTGGGGGTCAGAAGGCGCTCAGTGGGGGAGATTTTGAGCCAGGATGAGCCAGGAAAAGCAATTTCACAAGATAATATCATCGCTTAAGGCAAGGACTGGCCATTTTCACTTCTTTTGTGGTGGAATGTCATCGGTTAAGGCGAGGCAGGGCATTTGCACTTCTTTTGTGATTCTTCAGTTACTTCAGGCCATCTGGGTGTATACGTGCAAGTCACAGGGGATGCGATGGCTTGGCTTGGGCTCAGAGGCCTGATAGTTATCACATACAACATGATTATTGAATCTTAAAGAGCTATGGGAAAGGAGCACCATTTATTGAGATATACTTGGTGCTGGATACCTTTCATATATTATCACATTTAATCTATAATCTCAGTTAGTTTACTTGGTTTCTACAGTGCTTCTAAACCTATTAGAGAAAAAGAATGTTTCATACTCTCTTGTAAATTATTTCTAATCAACACTGGAGACCATGTGGACAACAATATTAGAAAAAATGTAAAAATTCATTTTGAATTAATGGTAATAATTGTTGTCATTTACTGAATTTCTGCCATATATATGCCAGTCTATGCTAAGTATTTTCCACAAAATATCTCAATCTTTGAGATTGGTATTATTATTTTCACTTTATGCATGAGGAAGAGGAAGCAAGATTGGTGAAAAAGATAAATACTTGTCTAGCCTAACAATGTGTTAGGCACTCTATGTATATAAACTCGTTAACCTTCCCATCATTCCAAGAGGTAAATCCTATTTTTATTTCCATTTTACAGATGAAATCTAGGCACAGACCAGTTAAGTACTTGCCTGCATAGTTAGTAATGAGCAAAGCTAGTGTTTATAAAGATAGGCAATTGGCCTCCAAAATCCATATATTTGTGCTATTAACATGCAGTTGGTATATAACAAGATCAAAAATCAGACCAACTAGAGTCTAGCTTTTTTTTTTTTTCCGGTACTACATAGGTAGCATTATTAACTTTAAGATTTCTAGAATTTTCTCTCTGCTTCAAGCTAGTCTTGGTTTTTCTTTTACTCAGAAAGGTAGAACTAAAGTTTTATGTGGTTGCCTCCACCCAGAAACACAACCTGTTCCAGAAAGCAATCAACTTCCATGGAGTGCCAGGTGGGGAGTCAGTCCTTAATGCCTGTCATTCTGCCATTACATCAGACCCCATGTGGCTGCCTTAATGAGCATTTGCTGAAAGGACTTAGCTGTGGTTGTGAGGGTGTCTCCCTGCATGTAAACGTTTAAATATCCACCCCCATCCTAGGTTTTCTTTAAAAAAATTGGATTGACCTTGAAGGAGAACAATGTGAGTCCTTTCTCATGTATGCTGCTTCCTAATGGGAATGTTATCAACTAATCCATTGGAGCCTGAGATTTTTTTTGTTTTGTTTTGCTTTAATCTTTTTCTAAAGTCTCATTTACCACCTTGAGATAGGAGATGAAGGCAAAATGAAATAGCTGAAATAAATGTGACAGTCAAAGATTTCAAAGCCACTTTTGTGAAGTCTTGCTCTGAATTTATAATAGTATTAGTCAACGGTCATAGCTATCTAGTACTGCACAGATACTTTCCTGTTTCTCATTTTAATTCCTATGACTTTATACAGAATGGACAGAGAGATGCCATTATATCTATTTTACAGATTTGGAACCTGAGATGATAGATTCCATGATTTCCCCTTTGACAATTAGAAAGTAAGTGACAAACTCAGAAGCCAGAAACCAGAAAGAGGGTAACATCTTGCTTCAGAGAACAGATGTTAGACTCAAAAGACTCTGGGCTCACCATTTACTAGCTATTTGACTTTGGATGAGTTATGTAACTTCTTTGTGCCTTAGTTTCCCCATCCATGCCTATGCCATGGGTTATTCTCAGGATTAAATAAGTTAATCCGTGTAAAACACTTCAAACAGAGCCTGGCACAAAATGAGCTACATTCAGGGTGGCCATTAATATTGTTAACATTGACTTTTAGTCCAGGAAACCATAGTGATTATAGGACTGGCCGCCACTGTGATGATAGTTGAGCTAGCTGGGAGTGGTAGAGTGAGGTTAAGAAGTGAATGCAGGGGAAACATTCTTCCAGCTAGCCTAATAAAGCATACATTTACACTATACTTATACCTGTATTAACAATAGATTTTGTGATGTTATTCAATGATGTTTTCTCCATATTTCAATGCCATTTAAAAACATATATTGATGTTAATTAAGAAGAATCTGTCAAAAACTAGGCCTAATTATAAAAGTCATGCAAAAAGAAAAGTCTGTATGTTAAAGAAACTGATTACTCATTACAAAACTTAAAAGAAAATCTAGAATGTTGAGTAATCACAAATATTTGCCTTCCCCAAATATTCAAATTTCCTATTCAGGCATCATAAACTTTAAAAAGTAAATGCAGTGGTTATTTTTGCATACCATCATTATTTGAGCACAAAAATTAAATATATGCATAGCAACATCTATCACGATGCTTTCCAGTTCCTAGGAGTGGCATTAATTCCATGGCTTCACTGCATAATATTAGCTTGGATCATATACTGTCAAAGTTTCATACAGAGTATACATCTAAATCCATATAATGTTGAGAGTAGCTCTAATAAGGTTATACTGAATTTAAATTTGTGAGTACTAAGGGAAGCTATGTAGGAGTTGCAACTGAGTGTGGCATTCATAGTGAGAATGTGGTCTGCCTGACTAAAGCAAGGTAGGGCCATCCCCAGAACCATTGTTTTCTGCAGCTTAGAGAGAAATATTTGTTTAAATTCTGCTTACAAAACTTTTTAAAGAATGATGTGTGTGTGCACATGTGTGTACTCACCAGTGAAATAATGAAAGGTACTATTTTTTATCTTCCCTTGAGAAAAGAACTTAATATTTACATTCTACAAATATTAACATTTATCCACGGAATATAATCAAGTCAAAATAAGTTAGAGCAATAATTTGTATTCTATAGTACTGAAAGAGTTAATGTCATTCAAAAATGTGACTATTTCAGACCTTTTTCAAAAAGAGCAGGTCTAATTGTAGTTCTCAACTCTGATAGCCCATTAGTCACCTGTGAAATCTCTTTAAAAAACAAAGTCCTTAGCCCCATGCCAGATCTACCAAATCTGGATGTCCAGGGTGGAAGTGGGACATGAATATCAAAAACACAACTAACATATCCACAGGTGATTCTGATGCACAGGTAGATTTTGGAATCACTGGCTTAAGTTCATTGTGTATTTGACCTCAGAAAATCGTATTACCAGAAGTTGGCTGGGCATGGTGGCTTGAGCCTGTAATCCCAGCACTTTGGGAGTACGAGGCGGGTACATCACCTGAGGTCTGGAGTTCAAGACCAGCCTGGCCAACATAGTGAAGCCACATCTGTACTAAAAATACAGAAATTATCCAGCAGTGTTGGTGGGCACCTGGGAGGCTGAGGCAGGAGAATCGCCAGAATCTGGAAGTCAGAGGTTGCGGTAAGCCTTGATTTCACCATTGCACTCCAGCCTGGGTGACAGAGTAAAACACTGCCAAAAGAAAGAAAGAGAGGAGAGGAGAGAGAAAATCATGTTACCAGAAGTAAAAGCAAAACGTAGCACATTAGAAAACACACACACACAGAGGCATTTCTCTCATAGGGTAAATTTTCATTAAAGTAGTGGATGACCCCAGACCACTGAGACTACTAGTGACAATGTGCAAAGAAAATCATTGATCCTGAGCAAGAGTTACCAATCACAGAATTTGTATGGCAGTGTTTAGATTTTAAAACTAAATGTATCAGCTATTTAAAAACACTTGTAGCAGGTATGCACTTTACTCTACAAATACATTTCGATAGAGCATTATTTTATTTCCTTTAAATCCAAATGTATAATAGAATAATAGGCTCTGTCTTGCCTGCCTTTTCTCTCAGAGCTCACCCTGAGCATCAACCCTTTAGGAGCTCAGATTTTTGAGGAACAAAAACCTGGAAGAGAGAAGTTTTGGGAAAATTATGCTTTTCTTTCTGTATTACAGATCTAGTGAGGCAAGGGAATATAAAGGTCTGGTTATATGCTTCAGACTTGGGAAGAAAAAATAGGAAGCTCAAAACACACATTAATATTTCAATTATCCTACTTCCTCCTATTTATTTATTTATTTCTGAGTCAGAGTCTTGTTGTTGCCCAGACTGTAGCGCAGTGATGAAATCTTGGGTCACTGCAACCTCTGCCTCCCGAGTTCAAGCGATTCTCGAGCCTCAGCCTCCTGAGTGGCTGGGTTTATAGGCACGCACCACTATGTGCCACCATTATGCAAAAGCTATATATGATATCCACTGTGAAGGTTTATTGTTGTAAAGATTAAAGGTGATGGTATATGTGACCATATAGTGACTGAGAAATTTGGGTACCCTCCATTCTTGCAATAATCTAGTATTTAACCATTTCCCTCCTCTACTTCACCATCTAAAAACCCAATTCCAGATTTCAGGCAAATCACATAGATTTTATAGAATATTTCCTAAGGAGACAAAAGGGAAGATTATGGGGTGACTTTGCTCCAAATTCTATGTTCTGTATACCTTCCTGCTGCACGGAAGTATTCTGAGCTGACCTCAAGATTCTGTGGAGCCCATTGGCTCTTTGATATTTTGACCATTACTTTTCACTGTGCCTGGCTTTTACTACAACTCTCCAGCAGTTTTTTTGCCTGGTATCTATCTAAGCTGTTATTGGAATGTATTGTCCTAAAATTTCTCTCATCTGTTGAATCTATTACGGATTGGTTAGATATAATAGACGGAAGGTTTGGCTCTATTGCTAGTCTTTTTAAAAAATCTCTTCCATCTAGTTCTGTTATTCCCTATGTCCTCATTCCAGTAGTTCACTTAACAGCACCTCTGACTTCCGTTGGCTGTATTGGGCCAGTCAGGATCAGTAATAAAGCACAGTTTTCTCTGGATCCTCACGATAGACAATTAATGTTATCTTTGTTGGGCTTCATGACTAGTCACCTGTCCCTCAATTTAATTCGTGATCTTACTCAACCTGCTTGAAAGACTTTGGCCAACAGTGTACAAGAAAATAGCTCTTATTTCTTTACTCTTCAAAAAGTTTTGGTGGAACAGGCAGTGTTTGGTTATATGAATACGTTCGTTAGTGGTGATTTCTGAGACTTTAAAAGAGCATAAACGGGAAAGCCGTATGTATGGTTGCCTTAAGAACGTGTTGTGTCAGTGAAGGAAGAGTGTCTATTTCCCTCCCATAATGTTTAGTCATTTTAAGCTTTACTTTGTCAAATACATACATACACACATCTCTAAGACGAAGTAATGGCTAAGGGAAGAATTTATGTCTAGAGCAGATTTTTATCTTCCATATCACCTAGATTAGTATCTGGTACATAAATATAGTTGTTTCCTGTGTGTGTACCATATGGCAAGTGATTTGTGAAGGCTTTGCATATATTATCTCATTCAATCCTGTAGCAATCCTATAAGGTAGGTCTTAAAAAGCCATTTCCAGATAAGGCAGCCAAGATTCAGGCAATAGAGGTACTTCCCTGTAGTCACACAGATAGGTGGAAGAACAGTATTTGAACCCAGATCTTCTAGCCCAAATCTTGTGCTCTTTCCACCATGTTCATAGCCTCCTAATGTGTTTTCTAAGGGCAGTAAATATGTTGAGTGAATAGATGCACCAGTAAAAAAAGACTACACTTGCTGTAAATTTGCTTTAATTTTGTGTCGTCTTTTCCATAAAATGGCTTTAGCGAGCACATAATTTCCCCAAAGTAGACTAAACTTTAAGTAGAATCTTGTTAGTAACAGAATATATTTGCATAACTGAAGACATTTGAGATTGACAAATTTAAATAGCAAATATGGTGATACCAGTTAAGCCATCTTGTTAGTCGTAACCAATTATTTATAATGAGCTTTCACTACTCTCATAATGCTATGTTAGTTAGTACCTAGGCACTACATAGAAATAAAAGTTGTTCATTAATAAGGAAACAGTACTAATTTGAAAAAAATATGTATTTTCTGTTTCTGTGGATCTTTGGGGCTGAATTGAAAAGTACCCAATACAGATCCCTAACAATCCTCCCCTGGAGTTAAGAGAAAAAATAGTTTTTTCCTCCAGCTTTTTTGAGTTATAATTGACAAATTTTTATATATTTAAGGTGTACAACTTGATGTTTTGTTGTGTATACATTGTGTATTTGTCCGTTTTCATGCTGCTGGTAAAGTCATACCTAAGACTGGGCAATTTACAAAAGAAAGAGGTTTAATGGACTTACAGTTCCACATGGCTGGGGAGGCCTCACAATCATGGCAGAAGGCAAAGAGAGAGAACTTGTGCAGGGAAACTCCCGGTGATCTCATGAGACTTATTCATTATCGTGAGAACAGCATGGAAAAGACCTGCCCCCATGATTCAGTTACCCCTCATAGGGTCCCTCCCACAACACGTGGGAATTTAAGATGGGATTTGGCTGGGGACACAGCCAAACCATATCACATTGTGAAATGATTACCACTATCAAGCTAATTAACATATTCATTACATCACATAGTTACTTTTTTTGTATATGTAGTGATAACATTCAAGATCTACCTCCTTACAGGGTACAAAATATATATATATATATTTTCTTTTTTTGAGACAGAGTCTCGCTCTGTCGCCCGGGCTGGAGTGCAGTGACCAGATCTCAGCTCACTGCAAGCTCCGCCTCCCGGGTTTACGCCATTCTCCTGCCTCAGCCTCCCGAGTAGCTGGGACTACAGGCGCCCATCACCTCGCCCGGCTAGTTTTTTGTATTTTTTAGTAGAGACGGGGTTTCACCGTGTTAACCAGGATGGTCTCGATCTCCTGACCTCGTGATCTGCCCGTCTCGGCCTCCCAAAGTGCTGGGATTACAGGCTTGAGCCACCGCGCCCGGCCAAAAAACAAAAATATTTTTAAAAAATAAATTTAAAATACAAAAAAAAATTTAAGGAAATCAAAAGTACCCATAATCCGGCCATTCAGATAAAGCACTATTAACATGTTGGTAACTTTTCCATATTAACCTACAGATGTACAGATATGCCTCTTACAAAATTGGCATCAAACTATATATACAGATTTGTAACTATTGCTCAGCTTTATATCATGAATAATTCTTAATGTCATTTAAAAGTCATTTAGAAAACATGAAATAATGGGAGAAAGTAAAAATTTTATGTAGACATATTATTCATAAATGATATTGAACAAATTCCCTGCCATATGCTTCTAGATTCTTTTTAATCTCATTCTCTACTCAATAAAATTAGGATCATACTTAATATTTTTTATTATTCACAAAAACTGAATCAAACCATTTATATATGATTTTTAACCAGCTTTTTTCACTTAATAATATGTTGTGTCTATCTTTATATGTCATCAAATTTACTTACATAGGAATGTTTTTAATGCCTACATTAAAACTATATTCAATGCTAATGAATTTTTTTCGCTTAATAATATCTTGTGGCTATCTTTATATGTCATCAAATTTACTTACACAGGATTGTTTTTAATGCCCACATTAAAACTATATTCAACACTAATGAACATAGGTTTTCCAATGGTTTGCTTCTCCAAATGCTGTGACAATGACAATTCTGTGAACACCTATTGTACTAAGTTTTGTAGAACAGATTTCTGGAAGTAAAATTTCTGAACTGTAGGTTCAGCAGTTTATACTACAACCACTAGTGTGTGGAGACTGTTTTTGCAGCCATTAAAAAAAAAAATAGCCAGTGCCATGTGTACTGACACAGAAAAATGTCTAATATCCAACGTGAAATTTAAAAATAAAAGCAGTGGCATAATATGTATAATATGACCAACTTTTATTTTGAAATTATCTATCTGCATGCTTATGTATAGATTTGAGTATAGATGTGAATATGGGGATAGATATAAATAGAGACATCTTGTTGAGCACTGAAAATACAAAATTAAGCACATATATTGATTTAAAAGCACATAGCAGACAGGGCGTGGTGGCTCACACCTGTAATCCCAACACTTTGGGAGGCTGAGGAGGGCAGATCACCTGAGGTCAAGAGTTCGAGACGAGACTGGCCAACATGGTCAAACTGTGTCTCTAGTAAAAATACAAAAATTAGCCAGTCATGGTGGCGCATGCCTGTAATCTCAGCTTCTTGAGAGGCTGAGATGGGAGAATTGCTTGAACCCAGGAGGCGGAGGTTGCAGTGAGCTGAGATTGCGACCCTGAACTCCAACCTGGGTGACAGAGCAAGAATCTGTCTCAAAATATAATAATAATTAATTAAATAAATTTTAAAAATAAATAAAAGAACATAGCAAACTAAAGAGGGAGTCAGAGTAAACAAGTAAATTTTATTACAGAATAAATGTATGTGCTGGAAGGCAGGTTACTAGCAATGTAGGGAAACTTGCAAGGTGATGGGGCTGGCAGGTTGCCAAGTAAGGATGTCCAGTTAAATGTGAATTTGAACAATAATCAACAATGAATAGGTTTCAGTATAAATGTGCCTTATGCAACAGTCACGTATTTATACTAAAAAATTATTTGTTATGTTTCCAAAATAGAAATGTAACTGGACATCCTATGTTTTTGTTAGTTGAATCTTGCAACCCTAGACATGGCCAGAAATATGGTTTTGTCATCATAAGAGGAAATCATCTGTCATGAATGAATTCACATCCACAGACATGACAAGAGAGAGATGTATAAACCAGATGGCCTACAGCTGGATTTCCTATTTAAATATCTATAGTAGTCAAAACATTTACTGATTGTCTTCAAGACACTGTGCTATTCATGCATCATTTCACCTAATACTCATAAGGCCCTAAAAGACAAGCACTATTCCTGGGTGTTAGGGGAGGAAACTGAGGCATAGAGGTAAACAACCTGCCCAAGATCACATGACTTAAAGGAATGGGGCCAGACTTGAATCTAGAGTCAGACTCACAGTTCGTTTTATCTGTTCTATTCTCTATTGCCTTTAAAATAGGAACTATAATTGCAAATATGACCAAGAAATATATTCAGATCACTGAGGGCAAGTATATGCTAGAGAAAGAGTTTAAAACAATGACAACAAAACACTTAGTGGTTTGAACCCAGACAATCTGGGTTCAAAGCCAAGCCCTACCACTCACAAGTCAGGTATGTGAGGAGGGGCAAGTTAATGCCAACGTTTGCAGATAATAGTACTACATATGTCTTAGGTTTCATGGGAGGATTACATGACATCGGATGTATATAGCATATGTAGCACAGGGCCAGCCTCATAGTAAGTTCCCAAGATATATATGAGTTGTTATTATTATTTAAAATATATCAAAGTACAAAACCAAGTGGCAATCATGAAGAAATACTGTATGGGAGTTAAGAAGAGAGAAAAATCTATAATCAAGTGTACTCAGAAGACTTTATGGAGAAAGTAGGAGTTAGACTCTGATGGAAACCAGGGACTTTCTAATGTTTAGGGTTGGAAGAAAGTACCAATATATGTAAATTTTAATAGGATGGAACCATCAACTCAAGGGGATTTATGACCTCAGTCTTTGTCTTGGTCTGAAATCCCAATAAAAGTGCTTCTTAGCAAAGAGCCTTCTCTAAAGAGAGCAAGGCAGTACTACAACAATCTCTTGTTCTTATGCATGTCTTATCCTTCCCTCATGGCCACAAAACAATCTTCATAACCTGTTTACAGTAACAGGCACAGAAGACTAAATGGAAACAGCCGAATGAAACAGAGGAAAATGTACCTCTTCCAAGGAATGTGAAAGAAACCCATTTAAGTGATTTGGTTAAAGCCACCTTATCCTTCCTGTTCAAAAGTAGAGAATTATATCTGAACATTATTTTGCCTTCTAGGGAGCTGTTATTATATTCAATCTTAGCATCCATTCAGTCAAAGGTATAAGAGTTTTCCCCCTGTAGAATTTGTCTTAGTAATGTAAAATTGGCCTACAAAAGTATATAGATGAATTAATATTTTGAATTCTACTTTAGAAAATGTGATTTTGCTAAATATATTCAGAAATTCTTGTGCGGGTGTGAATTTTAAAACTCAAAGCTTTATCACATTTGGCAACTTCAGGTGTTACCAATGTCAATCATCCTCGAGCCTCTGAGGAAAGAAAAGAATTATTTTAGAGGTAGAGTATTTATTCTGTAATATTACATTTTAACAGCGTGATAAAAAGAAAGAAATTGTATGTTATATTACACTTCAAACCTTCTATTTGGGGGCCTTTGTAATGTTCCTCACACTTTCCTTTGTCTTTTGTTATTTCCAAATTTTTCTCAAAAAGGAATGGCCTTGCTTTTTTTCTCTACACTGTTGTTTCATAGTACTGGCTAAGAATATGAAGATGTGGGGAGTATACTCAACAGACCAAACCTGAAAATACCAATGGGATACACAGCTTGAACAATTGTGCCCTGCCCACAGGTCTGCTGAAAAAGCAAACCAAACTCATAAGGACCAGGTCACTCATCCGCTAGCGAGAGCTGAATAGACAGGGAGTGTGCTTGGCTCAAAAGATGCCAATCCAGAGGCTAACCAATAACCAATAAGGTGATTTATTCAAAAAGGTGTACTAAGTCCAGCAAATACTCTGTTAGGAATGTTTAATTGAGAAGCAGTCCAATCGAGGCAATGATCAGTGAAAGGGGAAGCTAGTGATTTTTGATGTAAAGGAGGCCCGATGGTCCATTTTGAGTCTAATGCCAGCTGATGTCATTACAGAACAGAAACTGAGGGAAAGAAGAAGCTATCAGGTATAAAGTATTTCATTTATAAATTAGAGTTAAAGTGGTGATTTGAGACACGAGGAACAAGTAGCACAAAAGAAACAGCGTATCTTGAAGGGAAAGTTGTAAAGATCCAACTCCTTATATCTCACTCTTACATATTTCTCACGCAGCTTTTTCTGGGTTTCCATGGACATGTGTCCTGTTACCTAAAGTAATTTAAATAAGTCTCTGTTTCTGCAATCAGATTTCCTTACAATCAAAATATTTGTTCAATAAACAAAGGGATCATTTTTAAAATTGTTTTACTGTATACCTTGTACCTCTCTCTGGTACTAGGCATATAGTACCTGCCACAAAATAGGTTTTTGGTAAATATTTGTGGAATGAATGAATGTACAAATGAATAGCCAAAATGACTGCACTCTTTTAATTCCATCTAGTAGGAAGAACATTATCTTCCATAACTTCTTATCAACTATGGATGTTAAAATTGTACTCAAGACCTGCCTAACTTTTCAATTTTGTCATCTACTCAAACCTTTAAAAAACTCCCTAAATGGGACATGTTTGCAGATTCCTCTTTAAATCTGTATGTGCTGTTACCACTTTCCAGAAAGCCCTCTTTCACTCCTTTCACTCTCTTTCACCCTTTTCACTCTCTTTCACTCTTTTTCAAACCTGCACTAGAATTCCTACTCCCCACAGTGATTACTTTCCTGTATTCTTAGCTCAGTCTCTCTCTGAAATGGTAAGAGAATTAGGTGCTTTCACTCTCTGCTGTCCCCACATCCACATATACAATTTTGTATTCCACTTTGTTCAACATTGTAAAATAAAGCATTTTCCTGTCTCATTAAAATGTTTTATGAATATTAACTTTAATGGTTAAACAATAAACCATCATGTGAATATGTCTTATATTCCATACCCTTCTGTTGCTGAACATTTTGTTTTGTTTTATTCTGTTTTGCTCTTATAACAAACCACAATGACTTTCCTCTATAGAAACCTTTGGACATACTTTTTATTTTCTTCTTCAGATAACACACTAGAGTAGAATTGCTGAACCAAAAGACAGGATTACTTCTAAAACTCCTGAAATATATTGCCAAATGGCTTTCTTGAAATGTTTTAAGGAGGTTTTACACTCCATAGCACCAGCAATATAGTGTCTATTTCAACATACCACAACTAAATTGTGATTCGTCAATTTCAAGATCCTTTATTTTTTAAATAGATAAAGGGAATGTATCATTTAATTTGTGATATTTTATTCCTAGTGTGGTTAAATATTTATATGTGTGCTTGTATTTGTCATTCGTATTTTCTCTTGTGATCGGATACTAATTGTCTTTGTTTTCTACTAAAATGTTGTTGTATTTCTTATTGAGTTGTAGGAGCATCTTTAAAATATTGATAAACATAATTGAACAAATGTTTTCCCCAGCTTATTGCTTATTTATGAGTTTTTGCTTCAGTGGTTTCAAATTTTTATGTAGTCAAATCTCTCATCTTTTATGTGATTTCTTCCATTTATTTGATGTTTAATTTTTTTTGCATCAAGATTCTTAGTAACTATTAACCTGACTTTTTTTAGATCTATATTTATCCTATGAGATCAATTAAAATTTTTTTAAAAATCGATACAAAGTCTTTAAGAGCAAGCTTACAAAAGTGTAAGAGTTTAAACACAAGTATAGGACATATTGAACCTTCCTCAAATAATTCAAATCCTTGTCTCAATATTGACCCTGTCACTCTTAGCCAGTATTTGTTTAAACAACTTTCAGAAAGCCACAAAAATACTACTATAACTGGATACCCTCACCCAATACCAAAAACAGAGATCACTCTCCCTTTTGTTACAATCACCATTGTCAAGGTCATTAATGTTCAACTTCTTATTCCAATGAAACACTCCATAACCCATTTACAACCCACTACCATGAGAAAGCCTAATTTTGTTGAAACCCAAACATTTTTTAAGAAAATAAGGCATCTGAATATTCAAAACAACTTTAAATGATGCAACTCTTACTCTGCCCTTTCTCTCCTCAATCTGCCAATAAACTCCTCAATAAACACAATAAAATATAACTGAAAGTGATGTTTACATAGAAAAAATAGTGAGCCAATCCTAATTTCTACTTTTAAACATAAGTATTTGCAGACTGTGGTACCTATACTATTATTAATAACAAATTACTTACGACCCAACAATCTGGTGTGACAGCACAGCTGTGAACCATACAGGAAAGCAAACCATTATAAAGATCCAGGTACAAATTGGGCGTTAGAGTTCGGGCTGCTGTATTGTTAGGGGCAGTGAAAATAATTGAGAAGTTCAGAGAAAGTGATCATCAACCTCCAGGGCTATTAAAGAAGATCAATTACTTTTTAAATATACAGAGCAAAATCGAGTCTTTAGAAGGCTCCTATGCAGTACCTTTTGTGAGACTGAAAGCTATTGATTGTTACTTCCTTTGTTCAACCCTCTTGTAGAGAATTCACATTACCTGAAAGTGCTATTGTGTGAACTGACTGATTCTAAGTGAGTGGGTGACGAATATTATTTGTATGAATTCTCACAAAGGGGAGCAACATTTTCTGAGGTTGTGCATCCTTGTGAGCACAAGTGTCTAAGAGTGATAATCAAGATAATAATAATGGCTCCCTTTTGGTGAGCTCTGAGTGAGTGCCATGGACTGAGCTAAGTGCTTTATGCACATTCTTCCTATTTCTCACAGTCATCCTTAGGCTGATATTACTATTCCCACTTTCCAGATGAGGATGTTGAGAAATAGCAGAAGGTCATGCAAGGTAGAATTTGGAAGAGCCAGATCTAAACGTAGTTCGATTTGCTTGTACTTAACATGGTGCTCATAATAATTTAGATCTGTGCCTAATTTTGCAATTTATAATTTTTCTGGTATACAGAAAAAACTTTTTAAATATTATTTTGGGTCTATAAACGAGAAAGCTAAGATTTGAAAGAGTTAAGTAAGTGTGGTGCAAATCAGCGTCTACTCCAGCTCCCCTAGTGGAAATTCTTGGGTGCTCAATTCAATGGTGCTTGGAATTAGGGGGGCGAACAGGTTCTTATAAATCGCCTAGATCAGTCCCTCCCCTAGATGTCTCTATATCATCTTTTAAGGCCCATATAACATCTTAATCAAGTGACTAATACTTTTCTGCTTTAAGTGCAGTATAAGAGAAGTCAGCCTCTTTCTTAATCATTTTTATAATGTCATTTCACATGTTGAGTCACGTAGTTCACAACCTGATCCTAATTCTCTTTTATTCCCTAATTACTTTTAGGGCTTCCCAAAATCCCACCCTTAAGAGTTATTAGCCCAGCCCTGGAATTCAATCCTCTTATACTTTTCCAAATCGTTGGCCCAATAAACAGTGTATTATTTGTAAAGAGGAGCATGAGGCACCCTTTTAAAGTTACAATCCTTTTTCCTCCAATTATGTCTGGCAATATATTAGATACTTAGGCATCTGAGCCCTTGACATCCCAGCTGCTATAATTAATGCAGCTTGGTTCTATATTCTGCAAATACAGGGCATGCGATTGGATGACCACCTCCCATTAGGGCAACCAAAGAAGACCATAGCAGGATAACCTTTGGAGAATCTGAAAGGTCTGCAGATTTAGCCATATTAGTCTATATGATGAAGAAACTTATGCTCAAAATCATATACATATATGACCCAAATCCATCTTTTTGTAATTTTAGATGTCCCCTTTTAGTTCTGGCTCAGGAAAAGAGAATAAAAGGTACTGATCACTTTTGTTTTTCACAGTTCCTTTCATTTTCTATGACAGTACTTCAGTAATACATTCTTGCATTCACGAAAGTAATGAGGAAACAAAGACACAGGAGATTTGGTCCTGATCCTCCAGGATCTAATATTCTAGAGAAGTAGAGAGCATTGTGAATGAATAAAGACAGTACAGTGAGGTGAGGTCCCTGCCTGAGACAGCCTGAAGGCTTTGAGAGCCCTTTGGTAGGGAGTTAGAAAATTCAGTAAAGTGTAAGTCACTCTCACTGTTATCTCTAAGAGAAGAGAGTCATATTCCTTTGACCTTGTCACTTCAGGTGCTACACAGATGAAGACTATTTACAATCACAGTCATTATTATCACTGTCTTAAACATTTATTATCTCTGATACAGGGCCGGGACTATAGTGAGGTGAGTGAGGTGCTCATGTTGGATGCAAAATTTAAGGGAACACCAAGAAACAACAATTAAGACAAAAATACTTCAATGAAATATTTTAGAAAATAAAATTAATACAAAAGAATTTATAATGAACAAAATATCAAACTTTTAAAGATAGAATCAGTCTGGTATCAGTCTCAGGTACTATGAAATTACATAGAGGCCCAAGATTTTGTCTGTTGGCTTTGGAAGGTATAGTCTAGTTGAGGTGATGTGAAAGAGATGTGAAAATAAACAAGGTGCCGGGTTTTATTTTCACTGTACTGTTTGCAAACATGAGATCAGATCTAACTTCCAATAAGGAGACATGGTGGGAGATTGGTAGTTGATGGACAACTAATGTCATATGGGAATCATCAAAGAAATTCAATAGCATGAGCTCTCATAACCCAGTTGAAAGAATGAACCCAGACAGTTATTCTAGACTAAAGGTACCTCTAGACATTTTTAGCAACAAAATTTGATAGAGCTTCACTCCGGTGCTCTATAATTAGTGGACACAACTACAGCTACCTTCTCCATGTTTGCATCCTTTCCTTATTCTGTTAACTGATAATTTATTCTCCTTTATTCACATTATTCACCTTCTACAGGAGAATCCAAATGGTCTAGGCCTTTTCCTTTTTTCTTTCTTTTTTTTTTTCTTTTTGAGTCCCACCATACAGATCATGGTTGCAAAGTGAGGGGCCCAATCCTGATCCAATGGTCTAAACAGCTTTGGTTAGAGAGGATACTGAATTTGGTAGTGGCAAGTTGTCCAAATGGGAAGGAGCAGTTGTAGGCAAGGTAGTTTTCCTAAGAATAAGGTATAGATGAAGCACCTCCCTCCAACATACACTAGTATTGTGGATTAGCAATTTAAAATGACAAGGAAATAGAACAAATAGCAAGTGCTAATGGAGTTCAGAGAAAAGAGAGATCACCAAGGGCCAGGGTGTGCTAATTATATGCTATAAGAACCTGCAATTATAAATCCATAGATATGCAAATAAATGCTGATGGCTCAGCGGACGAGCAACAGAGTCATTATCTATGGTTCTTTATAAATGGACAGCAAGATAAATGATTTGTTTATAAATTCACTTAGAGATTGTACCAGTATCTTCAAATGCTTTTCCCTCCTTCTGGGGGCATCCACAGTTAGACCTCTTGGATTGGATTTCCATATTCACTATCTTCTGACCTAGGCCGTTCTGGCAGTTCCAAGCAGGCCCTTTCAATTATGACTAGCTGATTCACGCTGCCAAAAGTCATCTCCCCTTGGCACTTCCTTAACCAACTAAACGGGAAGTGATAGTGGCATCTGTTCTGCCACCCAGATCTGTGATGGTTTATAAAATGGCATTTCTTGTTTGTCTGATGGGGAGAGGTCACACAGAATATAACTGCAGGTATTATAAACCAGTATTAGGCCTTCTGGAACTCAGGGCTGAGAAGTCTGTGAGGAGCCCACTGTGCCCACTGGAGTGACTCTCACAGGAACTGTAGGCAGGCATTGCAGTGGCTCAACTCAGACACACAAGAAACCTATCCCTTTGAGGGCAGATGAACCATGCACACATGCTTTAATTAAGTACTTAAAGCCAGTCAGTTCATGATGATGTTGGGATTCTGGTTCTTCTGGTATAACCTGTGAGAATTTATAATGGCCTAAAAAATTTAGAGTAACTTATGGCTCCCTTGAAAGAATCAGAAGATTTTTTAAAATTTCCCTCAGCAAAGAACGGTTAAAAAAAAAAAAAAAAAAAAATTCATTCAAAGAAACATTTACCAAATACCTACTATGTGCCATTTCTGTGTTCAGATTGTAGCCTGTGTTGTACTTTCTGTATACTGCACTGTGCTCTAGTACATAATATACATACTGTATGATAGAATATATGACAGAATCCTAGCACTGTAGTAACACCATTAGACAGAAATCTTCAAACATGAACCCCATTTTTATGCCACTTGAAAGGAGATTTTCACTGATATTTTTAACGTTGTTGTTTGATTGCAAGAGAACTTTGTCAATATTGCAAGAAGACTTTGTCAAATTTTCAAGTGGTTTGTTATGTTTTGGTATCTTTTCATCTACCCATCTTCTGAGATATTAAGTGTTCTCATAATCAACAAAAGAAACTGGATTTAATATCTCTATTCTTTACCCAGTGAATGTACAAAATAACAAGTAAATAAATAGGGAAGAAATAGAAGGTGAAACAAAGGTAAAATGTACCTGCAATATCAGTAACTCTTTCTCTGTGTTGATAAGACTTTGAAAAGTGAAGAATTAAGCTTAGCAAGTATTGGTCCACTATGAAACCATCCTGAAGGTGACTGAAAGCAAAAAAAAATAAGAGCCTTCTTCTAAAATCCAAGGTATTAAAGCCTGCTCCAAACACCAAATCTACTAAATATGTGAATCAAATGATAATATTATATTCATAAAATGGTTCCAAAAAGATTCAAATAAAAGTTTCAAGAGTTCAACCCTGGACAAAATACAGGACCTCATTTTCATTGGCTTGAATTTATTATAATTTTCAGAAAGTAAAATATTTTCTCTTTATTCAGTTGAATACAATGTAACCAGGAATTTCTAAAAGATCTCCATTAGCCAGTTTTGATTGTGAAAATTTGACTCAAAATATGGTGCTACTGAAGTAAAAGGACTAGGAGAAAATTAGAAACATCATTTTCTTAGTCTGTAGAGTCAACATCAGACTGAGAAAATTGGATCAGCTCTCCCAGGCAGAAACAACGTTACTGAGATGACATTATCATGAGAATGTTTTATGATCTAAAAGAAGTCACTGAATCCTTTCTTCTAAGGTTCTGTGCTGGCAGTTTAGATCAGCTGCCATTTTATGTATAATAATATTTTCAAATTAAGATGCAGAGATTTCTCCAAATAGTCATAGGCCCAATTTACAGAAAATAGCATTGTTTACATTTCCTATGTATACAGAAGATATTAGATGGACTCCAAACATAATTAAATACATTAGCATTTGTAGTAGGCCTTATTTATATTTATTTCTTTGTATTAGATGTGCAGTCTTAAATTTTGTAGGAGTATATCTGTTAAGATTAGGTCCCATTTATATAAGAAAAAAAAAAAATGATCCTAGCTTGAACAACACAGTTTATCTTTATCCACAGAGAAGAAATTCAAAGGTAGCTAGTCCAGAGTTGGTATAGTGCCACTCCATATCATCAGTGACACAAGTGCTATCTTTATATTCCATTATGTGTATTTTTTGGCTTTATCCTCAAGTTTGCTTCATGGTCTTAGATGAACAGTGAAGCTCCACCCATCATGTCTGGGTTCCGGGTGAGTAAAGGGAGGAAATGTGAGAACAAAATTTCAAGAATTCCAGCTAAATGAGCTTCCTTATAAGCAGCTATTCCAGTTGACTGAACGCTTCAGAGCACTCAAATCACATAGGACTGAATGTTTTCATAGGGCCATATTTACCCACAAAAAAAGTCTGAGGAATAAAGTCTTTATTATAAGAAAAGTTACAAGTGGAAAAATTGGGTTTCTTCTAATAACAAATCAAGAAAAATGGCATTGTTTTTACTTTTGCATATGGTGAAATGCTACTGGTTGCACACGTGTTCCTTGTATATACTAACCATGCATATCTTTCTCTTCCTCTTGTATCACCAGGCCTCCGGAACCTGTTTACAGCACTGTGAACAAACTATGTGATAAGCCTGCTTCTCCCAGGCACTATTCCCCTGTTGAGTGTGACAAAAGCTTCCTTCTCTCAGCTCCCTATTCCCACTACCACCTAGGCCTGCTCCCTGACTCTGAGATGACCAGGTACTGCATGCGCTTCCTCACTTCATCTTCTCGAATTGCATGTGCTTCCACAAGGATGAATGGGTAGAATCTGCCTCTGCTCACTTCTCTTGCACTAAACATCTTCCCTAAGTTGGAGAGATGTTCTGCTGTTCCCTTGGTGCAATGGGAGAAATTAAGAACGTTGCCTTTTTGTTTTGTTTTGTTCCCTGGAGTGATCACAGAGCAGTTAGACATGATCACATGATGCTCTACATATTCCTGGTTCCTATACATTTTAATAAGGTATTGATTATATTTTTCTAGAAGAATTAATTTTGGAACTTAACACCATTTCATTCATACAGAAGGATGAGGCTGGGCGCGGTGGCTCAAGCCTGTAATCCCAGCACTTTGGGAGGCCGAGACGGGTGGATCACGAGGTCAGGAGATCGAGACCATCCTGGCTAACACGGTGAAACCCTGTCTCTACTAAAAAATACAAAAAACTAGCCAGGCGAGGTGGCGGGCGCCTGTAGTCCCAGCTAATCGGGAGGCTGAGGCAGGAGAATGGCGTGAACCTGGGAGGCGGAGCTTGCAGTGAGCTGAGATCCGGCCACTGCACTCCAGCCTGGGCCACAGAGCCAGATTCCGTCTCAAAAAAAAAAAAAAAGAAGAAGGATGAAAGGGAACATTTGTTGAATATTTTTAAATAATATTTAATAAGTGCTTACTCTGCTTCAGGCATAATGTGGCCTAAGAAATATGTACTATTATCACCATTTAATATTTTAGCTAAAATATTAGATTAATATCACCATTGAACTGAGTCCTTAAGGTATTAAGCAACTTGTCCAAAACTACAGAATTACTTGGTTCCATCTTACCACACAGAACATAAAATTAATGTTTATATTATGTTATCATGCTAGGTGTATACATATATATATATTCTCGTATTTACTGCTCCCAGCCTATTTAAAGAAATAGATGTTCAGAGAGGTTAAAGGCATTGCCCTCAGTATGATCTTGCCAATAAATGTGGAGTCCAAATTTGCCCTTAGAATGTTTTGAGTCTTTCAATAACTTTGTAAAGAAATTAGTCTAAGTCTGAAAGTTGATCATAATTCTGTGTTAGTGTTCCAAAGCATATATATGAAAATAACAAAAAAGACCTCATCTTTTCATAGTAGCCTGAGTTGGAGAGAGAGGAAAGCAAGAAAAATAGAATTCAGTGTTCCACAAGGTAGTTCCAATTCAGTCTAAACAGAGATCCCAATTGTAATGTTTCTACACAGAATGGGGTGTCTATATAATGTTTTCAGACAGGAATATCTTCATAATATTGTTAGGGCTGAGAAAATACAGACTTTAGAATGATTCAGAGTGAAGATGGATATATCAAGACAGTCTGCTAAGAACATCATCTTTATTTTTTGATATTTTGAAAGAATAAGTTTAGAAGTCAATTACTGTTCTATCTAGGAGAGTTGAATAACAAATGTTAAATTACATCTAACATTTCCAGAAATAAATGAGAAAACACATTGTTAACTATGTAAATCAGCTAGGTCATTTTTATTAATTTGCAATAATTAAAGTCTAATAATATTTCAGAATACTTTATAAATATTAAATCCACCTATATTTTTAACAAATCATTAAAACTATTTCTTGATACAGTGAACTATGCCATTTTAAAGCTAAAAGGTCAAAATCACCATAGCCCTAAGGAAGTGAGAAGAGCCACATACCTGTAATGACTTGCTAGTAATTGTGTACCTATAGTCAGCTACCTAAGGGTAGCTCACATTTATTGAGCTCTTCTGTGCCAGGCATTTTGTTAAGTACTTCTTATGAGTTATGTATTTTAATCTTCATAATAACTTTATGAGGTAGATGTTATAATTATCTTTGTTTTGCAAATGAGAAATTGAGACTTGATAGAGTTGCCTGAGTTGCCCAAGATCATCCACTAGTAAGTGACAGAGCTGGGATTCAAACCCAGATGATGACTGACCTGGCAGACCATTAGTCATTTTTGCTCACTGGAAAAAAATTTCCACCCATTTCTCTTTTTCTGTCCTTTCTCTATCATTACCCTGACTTCTCATATACCTTCCCTTCTTCTGGCTCTGTGTCAGTAAACATTTTTTTTTTCTTTTTATCCTGTGTTCCTTTTTTATTAATGTAAAAGTTACATTGGTTTCCTTCCACTCCACTGGGGATTTTGAAGCATCGCTCCTGAAAAATTCACCAATAAGTAGCTGATAAGAGTTTACCTCTATGTGAACCTACCAGATACGATTCTTTTCAGCTCGCTTTCTGTCATCTGTATCATGAATACAATAGAGTTATTTATTTTTCAAATAAAAACATTATAATACAATGTTGAATTTTTTTTCAAATGACACACGCTGTCTAATTCTGATATGCACCAGGCCCCAAACCCCATCCATCATTCCCCTTTTTGGGAATTCTATTTTCACTTTATTCTATTTTGGTCCCCTTTCTTCTCCTGTTTTCTTTTTCCATTATCTTATTCTTTATCTTATCTTTGTAGAAAAACAGTCATAAAAACACAAAAACACACAGACAGCTATTTTAGTGGCCTTATCACTACCAGTGCATTGATACCAAAAATCTTAATTTCACCCCACTTCGCTCCTCCTCCATACTTCCTCAGCTTAGTAAATGGCACATACATCTACCGTATTGTTTAAGCCAAAAACTTGAGAGTCATCCTTACTACCTTGTTTTCCTTCATATCCACCATTCAATTCATCTTCAAGTCCTGTTGATTCTACCTCCAAAATATCTCAGATTTATTCACTTTCCTTTACTACTATTTCCACCACTTTAATCCAAGACCCCATCATCTCCCACCTATAGTAGCTTCTTAATTGTTCTCACCATTTCCACTGTTGACCTCCAGGCTTATTCTCAATGCAACCAAAGTGATCTGTAAAAAATACAGATCAGATCTCCTTTTGCATTAGGATGCAATGCGAAGTCGTTAACATAGCATCCGGGCTCTGCATGACCTAGCCCCTGCCTGCCTTTTGGATACCTCATTTCACTCTTCCCTTTGCCAACCACACTATTCATGTTGGCCTTCTTTTTATTCACAAAATGCACTAAATCTCTTCTAGTCTCAAGCGTTTCACATATGCTTTTCCCTGGAATTGAAAAGCTCTTTTTACACTTTGCCTGATTAACTTCTGGTCATCTTAGATCCAAGCTTAAATTGCACGTCTTCAGAGAAGCTCTCTGAAACAGAAAATCAGGCCCCCTATTATATATTTTCTTTTCTATTTTTCATAAGACTCAAGCAATTTATAATTGTACATTTATTTATGTGATTTTCAAACTAACTGCCTGTATCACCCTCTACACTGTAAGTTCACTGAGTAGAATTGTGTTTATTTTGTTCACTGCTATATTCCTAACACTTACTACAGTATCTGGCTAGCAGGAGCTCAGGATTATTGGATGAATACATAAACATGGAAATAAACTCTGCAAACAAGCAAACTGATACCTGTTTGAGAACAAGTCATAGCTCAAGCTGTGCTTTACCTAGTTCTTAGTAGGCACATAAAACTGCTCCATGAATGAATGAATTCATGCATAGAAACAAATAATAACTAGAACTCACTTTGTGTTGTACTTTCACCATAAACTATGTCTATGGTGATTGTCTACGTTATAAATCCATTAGGGACCCGCCAATTCTTCATGAAAACTCCGTAATTCATTTCAGATATTATTTATTTTTCCAATGGGAAATATCTTTCCAAGCCAATGTATCTTGAAATGTAGCCAATAATTCAGGGGCAAAGTAAAAATATTCTGGTTCCGTTTTTGACACCATCACCTGTGTGCTGTTCTCTGTGTTCTTGAATAACATATAGACCCTCAGAAGTAGATGAGAACTTAGAATTCGATAGACAAACCCTTATCCAACTCTAGTAATGTTGTGGAACCCAATCTACTATTTCACAGGTCTATGTCTTACTATCACTCATGGTTAAATAAAAATATTCTAGGATCTTTTGCCCTAAAAAAGATTTTACAAAAAAGTATATATTAATTTATTTAGCTAATACTTATCAAGGATCAACAACAACGTTCAAGATGCTACTATAATAGGACAACCTTTTACAAAGGTGCAAGCTCAAAAACACAGCCAAAAATGTTGAAGAAATGCCTGATTTTTAGGATGCAGTAGTTAATGATGTCTATTTTGTTCAGAGCTTTTGAAAAATTCCTGAAGTCTATTCCAGAAACATGCACATATTGATACAGCAATTATGGCTTCAGATTAGAATATGCACTAGCTCTGGGAAAGTTAGCATGTGAAACCATCCTTATTAATTCCTAATCCACATTTAGAAGAATAAAGGTGAGTCAGCAAAAGCAACCTGAGTCAGTCTCCTGTATTTTCTGAGCTTCAGTGGGAATACCCAAGATCTCAGTTTTTTGAATTAATAGCAAACATTTAGGGATGAATTAATTGTACACACAATGTACTTCTGTAAGACCATTTAAAAGGAAACAGAGAAGTTGTTAGTTTTTCTTAGGAAAGCACTTTAAATTACTTGGCACGGTGCCTATGGCTGCAGATTATGTTTGGAGGAATTGACTTTTTAATGCTTGCAGAAACAAGAAATGTGCAGAGCCTGAAATCAAACTAAAATTTGAAAAATAAATGGGATTTCTGTGGGACTCCTGCTTATCTAGTACATCTCTTTTTCTTTGAAAAACAAGTAATTTTTGATGTTGTTATTGGTTTTTCTACTTAGGGAGAATAAGTTATTCAGCTTTTGATATTTCTAGGGCAAGGAGAATAGTATTCTTGGCTGCTTTTTCAATATTTATGGCATGTGTTTATTTGTCCTTATACATAAACGGTCCTAATTATTGCCATTTTGCAGTTGATAACAGAGACTGAGATAAACCAGATGAAGGCTAATTAAAATATACTGGCAGGTTTTGGATGGGAAATGAACTGTGAAGCACTATATCATCATGCAACATCTTCACTCACTGAAGGATATATATTCATGGGACTTCAGCTAGGTACCAGGCATCATCCTTAATGTTAGGGATTCAAAGGTGAAAAAAACATAGTCTCTCCCCTTAAGTATCTCACAGACATATAAATGAAGAATTACTTACTATGTGATATATATCTGCTAAAAGGCCTCAGTTTCTCAAATGCACCTAATCTCTAGGTAGCTGTTAAAATAACAAATTTAGAGAAATTAAATTTAACAGAGTTTATCTGAGCAAAGAACAATTCATCAATCAGGCAGCACTCAGAACCAGAAGAGGTTTAGAGAGCTCCACTGAGCAGTTTGAGAAGCAACCTTTTACAGCCTGTACACAGAAGCAAAGTAGAGAAATCACCTGATGGGCTACAGCTAGGCATCTGCTTTATTTGGGCATGATGTGATGAGTTGGCTGCCTGAAATTGGCTGAAACCCAGCTGCTTGTGACTCTCTGAAACTCTACTGTGTATAACACTTCTAAGTTAGGTTTCAGATTGTTATGGAGACAGCCTTAACCTAAGGGTGTCCTGCATATTTAATTGAGCATAACTAAAATCAGATTATTACAAGTGATAGTGTTGGAAGCAAATATGACCTTCGACTGTCCCTTCTGCAGAGGCATTAACATGCACAAAGAAATGGCCCCATCCACTCCTAGCCATCAATTTCTAATCATTTATAAGAAGCATTACCTATAGAAAATGCACATTCATCTTCCCATAGGTCCATCTGCAAGTCTAATGTCTAACTATTCTCTGCTGGGCTCAGATAATCCACATTTATAATTTACCACCTTTGTAGAAATCATAATGTTGGCAGCCTCAAGCCATTCTGAGTTTGGGGATGCAGAGCGAGATCTTTATTTTGTAAGACCTCAATCATATGCCAGAGTTATGGTGAGCCCCTGAATAGTACCTCAGGCTGAGGTGAGAATGATTTTTTATTTTTATTAAAGAATTGTTATAAAAGACTGTTTCCATTCATAGCTTAATAGTGAGTCCAGTGAATTGTGAAGGGAAATGAATGGTAGAGTTGGTAGTATGGGGGAAGGGCTATGCAAGCCTGCCTGTGTTTTTATAGAGATCTACGTATTTTACAACATGCCATTTTGTTTTTATCAAGGCTTCAAAATTTACTTCTCAGAGAAGAGAAAATAAACCTTCCATTATAACCCTTTAATTCAGTTCTGTAGACTATCAGCACATATAAAGTTATAGGATCCCTTAAATGGGTTTTTAAAGTCAGCAGGTATGTATGTTCCAAATTGAATACTAAAACTTATCTTTGGCAAGCTTTCTTTCCTTGCAGAGTGGCAGAAAATTTACTGGGCCTTTAATGTTTTAACTGTTTCAAAGTCTGTAAATACAAAATAAAATATAAATTCCAAAACTAATCTGTAATAGAAGCGCATGCAAGTCTCTAAAGGTAAACATAGGAGGAATTACCTAACTCTGCCCTTGTTTTTCTGGGCATTATCATGAAGACACTGAGTTTATCAGTAGGATTACGAAAGAAACGTGTTCCAAGTAAAAGAAATAGGAAAAAGTTAAGCATCGTGGTATATAAAGGCACACAATGCCTTCTGGGACTACCAGACTACCTGTGTGGCTGAGGGCTATTGGGTGGGCGATAAGGTTGGAGAAAGAGGCAGCTATGTATCATAGCAGACCTTACTTACCAAGCTGAGGATTTTGTACTTTATCCTATAGGCAGTGGGGAGCTGTTGAAGAATTTTAAAGCTGAGCAAAGAGACAATCTGCTTTGCATTTTTAAAAAGATCACTCTGCCACCTGTGTCGGAAAAGTTTGAATGCAGGGAAACTAGTTAGTATTATATTATAGAGCAGGGTAAATAATGAAGAACTGAACTGAGACTATCGAGATAGGGAGGAACAAATGGATTCAGAATTATTTATTAAATAGAACAGGTGGTACTTGGTGACTGACTCAATGGAAGAATTTTCTAGCTTGGGATATTCACTGGAGGGTGATTCTTTGCTCCTGTTGGACAGAATGAGCACTGTTGTCCACAGTAAATACACTTAAACATAAAACTGTTTAGAAAACAATGGGAGGGAAGGGAGGCAAAATATATCAGGCCCCTTGTTTGAGGTAGTGGCAATATGAGGTCACAGAGTAGCTAAGGATTGTGCCCAAACTATCTAGGTCTGAAGTCTTCCATTTGGCCATACTAATCACGTGCATTTTAGCTAAACATATTACTACCCTCAGAGCCTCAATTCCCTCATCAGAAAGTGAGAAGAATAATTGTATCTGTTCTGTTTCCCTCATAGGATTGTTGTGATGATCAAGGGAAATTAAGCAAATGAATTTTCATCCAGGCACTAGCCACATTAGTCATTATTAATTGTTCCCATATGTGTATTCTATTTTAAAGCCTTGAACTCATGTATATTTATTTCTATTGCTATCACAAATCAGGTAGAAAATGTTTATCAGCTCAGGCAAATCACCTGAGGTCATAAGAAAGCTGTTTGGGCTGAGACCTTCTATCATTCTTAGCAGCCATCCTTCTTGTCATCATAATCAATGTCACATATTTTTCCTTTTATTATTACATTTATAGGCTCCCTGTAAAAGGCGGCATGTGTCTAATCCCATATGTGATTGTGTACTTGTATGAGATACTTTTCTTTTTTATCTACTCGTGTAGTGCTATTTTTGCCTTACATGTTTCTTCTAAGGAATGTGGACAAAATAACAGCCACTTTATGGTGCACAGATTAGTAGCCAGGCACTTTACATAGGTACTTTATTGTTTCTAATAATCTCAATAATTTTGCAAAGTGTGTGTTTTGATCTAGCAATTGGAGGAATCTGGGCTGTACCCAAGGCATTCTCACATCCAAGCTCATCTTCTCACGGAGCCTTAATCACGTTCACTCTGTACACTGTAGCTTCTCACTCCGTCTCCCACTTCCCGCATCCACTCTGCCATGAATCTGTAGACTCTGAAAGGAAATTTGAGCCTTGTTCACATGATTCAATCTGGGAAACAGCACCATTAGAAACAGAAAGAAGATGCTTACAAACCATTGACCTTCTTATGCCCTTAAAAAGCTGATGTAATCTTAAAGAATGCTTTATTTCACTTTTAATTAAAACCAAGAGAGTCAGCCCTCTAGGAATGACTCACAAGGCGTAGCCCCTTTCTAAGTTTATGTAGTAGCTTATTTTTCCAAGGCTGTCACTGCCTTTTTGAAGTAGGTGATCACTAAACCCAATATGAATTAAGGAAAATAAGAAGAATTAATTGACTCCCAGAGTGACAGAGGCCACTCTTGCTACATTTGGTTTTATAGCCTATTTCCCTGCAATGCAATCTATGAAAGGGTTTACATGGAAAGAAATACCCCTTGATTTTAAATTAATGCATTATCTCAATAGACAGTTTCTTAAATTTACAGCATTCACTGTTGTCCCTCACTGTTTTTTGGTACTAGGGGGCAGATGTTCTTTCATTAAGAATTCAAGAATTGTTTTAAAAGCACAGTTAAAATTTTGTAGTGTAAAAGACAACAGAAAACAAGGAACTCACCCTGTTTTAAAAGCTCTTATTTACTCTGCACAACAACCCAGGCAGGTAGAGTCAGGAGGCTTCATGAGGGTTAAATACCTTGAGATGACACAGCTGGGAAGTGAAACCAGATTGGTGATGTTCAAATAACTCTGTGATAAAACAATCTAAATTTAATTGATTAGCTTTAAAAAAATAAAAGTGAGATAATATCTCTATCTGAGATGATGTAAATATTTTCTATTAGTTTTAGTATGTCTGTTTGTGTTTTGGGAGCAATCTTTGTATTTACTTTAGTAACCATCAAATTATTGGGTGGCAATAAGAAAACAGAATAAGCACAACTTCAAAAGCATTCCTTTGTGAAGAAAACTACCTATGAGAAAATGCTATGCAAAAATCACTATAGTCAACAAATTGTAGGACTCAGAATCAAGGCAGTGACGTTAAACCATAACACCCATTGCACAGATATTAATTAAAACCACTGATGTGTATTGAGTGCCTTTAGGTGGTATGCGCTATTTCAGAAATTTTATATGTGCAAACTCATTTTAACCTATAACGACTTATGGGGTAGCTATGATCATCTCAATTTTATATAAATATTACAGTACATGGTTTGAGAAACAAATGGAAACAATGAGATGAGATAGTTGGAAATGAGGTCATCAGAACTTACACTTAGAATATTCATTTTATTAGAGAAGAAGTTTTGTTTTATTTATTGTTTTATTCCGCATGCCAAAAGTGGTACCTGGCATGTAGTACTAATAGTGACAATGACAATACAGATGATGATGATGGTGGCAACTATGAGGATAATGATTACAACAATCACTATTTATCATCTTGTTGCCTACCCAGCAGCACTTTATACAAATTAACTCATTAATCTCCACAGGATCCCAGGGAGGTATGTATCATTATTATCCCATTTTGCAGGTGATGAAACAGTTAACTAAACTTTCTAAGGTCACATGGGTAGAATCTGAACCTAACTAGGCTGGTACCAGAATCTGTGTTTTTAAATGTGCTTACTAAATATTCACTGAATATTACAGTAGTAATTCGTCAAGTATTGAATTCTGCTTCAGAGAAAAGTATACCCCATTGAACGATAGTCAAATCTCTTTAGTAGACAGATGATATATCAACAGATGACTGATTGATATGATATAAAGATAGATAGATAGGCTGGCAATGAATATATGGTTAAGAAACTAGACTCTAGACACAAAATATTAGGGTTTGAATTTTGCCTCCACAACTTTCTAGCTATGTAAACTTGAGCAAGGGACTTTTCTGTAAGTTAGCAATTATTATAGTATCAGTCTCATGGGGTACCTATAAGGATTTCAAGAGGTTTTAAATAAAGTGCTGAAAACAGTACCTGATAAATATGAAGAGTTCCATAAATGTTAGCTATCATTATATTTGTATATGTGAGATGATGTATTATGACCCCCCAGATAGATACCTCAGGCTGAGGGGAGAATGAATTTTTTTCAAAAGACTGTTATAAAAGACTGTTTCCATTCATAGCTTAATAGTGAGTCCACTGAATTGTGAAGGGAGATGAATGGTAGGGTTGGCCGTATTGGGGAAGGGCTGTGCAAGCCTGCCTTTATTTATATAAATATCTAAATATTTTAGAATGCAGAATTGTATTTTAATTAAGAGATTAAAATCTACCTCTTAGAGAAGAGAAAATAAACCTTCCATATCAACCCTTTAATTTGGTTCTGTAGACACCCAGCTCATAAGAGGTTTAAAGGATCTCTGGAAGAGGGTTTTTAAAGTCAATAGTTATGTGTGTTCCAAATTGAATACTAAAACTTAAGATAACTGTATTCTAGACAAAATGAATACCTTAGAGGGTAAAGAGGAATTTTATGGCTTGCATTTAAAAGGAGTGGGTATGCTGGGCCACTGCTAAGCAGCCAAAGCCTTTGTCCGAATTTTACAAAGGCTTCCCTTCTTCTGGCCGGAGGACACACTGTGCCAGGGCCTGTGGCATGGCGAATAGCATTCAGACTAGATTTCAGTCCTAGCTCATCCCTGTGACCAAGTGTTCTTTTGAGCAACCTACCTAACAGAATAAATTGACCCAAATGAAGATGGATATCAGGATACGAAATGAGAATTTTATTTCTCTGTGTTATTTAGATCTCCTTCAAATTCATCTAATTCATGTTCTGTTTTCTTTCCTATGCCTCTGGCATAATTGCAAAGATATTATTCCATCAACCTTGTGGGAAAAAAATAACTAGATGTTAACCTAAGTTCAGAGACGGATGGGTACAAAGATTGGACTAAACAATTGAGTCCGACCTCTGTATTTTCCAGATAAGGAAACTGTCACTCAGACCCCAAATAGGCATTAAATTTGTATTATAGGGTTAGCACTTCTGAGGATATGTAATCCAGATGTGGCTGAGCCCTGTTCTTAGAAGATTTAGGGACCACTGGACCTAGAGAGTTTCTTTTGTGGATATAGTCAACAGCTACCTGTAATGTGAAAAAAGAAAATAAAGAAAATAAAAGGTCTAGAAATTTATTATGGATAGCGTATTTCAAATACCCATGAATTTTAATCAGCTTCCGCCTTATTTATTTTGGATCCAGACTGATTTTTTTCCATAGCTATATATAGATCTGTATTTATTGAATGCTGGGTATTCAGAGACTCTGCATGGGAAACCTGAAGGACAGACAGTAGCCCAGTTTTCCTTTCTATCTGACCACTTACTTTGTAAGTTCTTACTATTCTCACGATCAGTGGAATAGTACAGAGCCTGTGGTATCTGTAGACCCTAAGCTACACTTAACATGAGGAAAGCAGCTGTGAAATATAAAACAGAGCCTCTACCAGATTTCTACCATTATAATTGCAAGAGTTCTGTGATTATCCTTTCCCTCCTTATAGGGCCTGTTGGTGAATCAGGAGATGTCCTAGGCAACCATTTCCACACTTTTACAATACAATGCTTTCCTTATCGTTTTCCCATAGAAATCTCCTCACTTACAAGAACTTCCTTACTCTTCTCACCTTTGTCACTGTCCCAATTGCTTTGAGTGATGTTATGACGGATATGCATCTCCTTTCCCACTCTTGTCCACACTGGAGCTCCATGTTGAGGCTAGACTTCTAGGAACTGGGCAGTGTCTGGCAGAGGCAAGATGAGAAGCCTTCAATTTCTTTTACAAAGACTTTTTTTTTAACCTTGATTTTTCCACCTTGGGTTGTGACTTCACAGAGGGGAGTCTCATGTTACAGCACTGAGATCCCCCACTCTGCTCTTTGACAGTTGCCATGTGGGACCTGTGGTCAGCTGGGGCCTCTTCCCTCAGGCAGGGACTTTATTTCACTTTCTGTCTTCCACAGCAGCTCTACTCCTGTGCTAGCCAGGTTCCCTGCCCTGATTTTCATACTGGAACCTTTTCCTCTGGGATTCTTGTGACCCATAAAAACAGCCTCTAATTCAGGCACTTTTCCCAGCAGAGAAACAAAAAAGACAGACATGGACTTTTTGTTGTTGTTGAGCAGCATTAACAGTTTCAGGAGCAACAAACCTTTCTCAGAAGATGATCTACCTTTTAAAACCCTGAAGTTAAAGAATTACTACAGGAAGAATGGGGATGGCAACTGCAGGAAATCAGAATAGGTGTGAGTGAATGCCTTGGCCACCAAGGCCTCAGGCAGCTGCCAGTGTCCAACAGGTCAAGAGCACCTATGAACCTCTGATCAAAGACCTTCTGCTGTAAATCATAGCCCCACAATGCTAGTTGTCTCTCCTGAGTTCTGACCTATACATATACTGTTGGTTTCTTCTTTCCATTCTCTGTAAAAGAATGGAAGGCCTCTGTAAAAGGCCCGCTAATGTATCTCATGTTCTTGCTTTAGCCCACAGTGAGACCTCTTCCATGGAATGCCACGGAGTCCTCTCTCTTTCCCTAGGTCAACAAGTAGAAATTCACATGTCCTCAAGACCCAAGTTCTTTCTAACAATACATCTGCTTTCTCACATTATTACTGTCTTTAGACCCTACCTTTCTGCTTGGTAGGTTCAAAATCAGCTACTAAGGGGACTTGCAAACAATCCTTAATTCTTCTTCATGCACTTTCATCCTGTAATGCCGAGGAGACTAATGAACTTCAAGAACAGCCAAAATTGAATTGTAGATTTCCTCTAGTAATAACTGTGTAACTCTAATAGTAACTATGATAGCAGAGTATCTTTATTATTATTATTATTATTATTATTATTATTATTATTATTATACTTTAAGTTCTAGGGTACATGTGCACAATGTGCAGGTTTGTTACATATGTATACATGTGCCATGTTGGTGTGATGCACCCATTAACTAGTCATTTACATTAAGTATATCTCCTAATGCTATCCCTCCCTACTCTTCCCACCCCATGACAGGCCCCAGTGTGTGATAATCCCCTTCCTATGTCCAAGTGTTCTCATTGTTCAATTCCCACCTATGAGTGAGAACATGCAGTGTTTAGTTTTCTGTTCTTGCAATAGTTTGCTGAGAATGATGATTACCAACTTCATCCGTGTCGCTACAAATGACATGAACTCATCCTTTTTTATGGCTGCATAGTATTCCATGGTGTATATGTGAAACATTTTCTTAATCCAGTCTGTCATTGATGGACATTTGGGTTGGTTCCAAGTCTTTGCTACTGTGAATAGTGCTGCAATAAACATATGTGTGCATGTGTCTTTATGGCAGCATGATTTATAAACCTTTGGGTATATACCCAGTAATGAGATGGCTGGGCCAAATGGTATTTCTAGTTCTAGATCCTTGAGGAATCACCACACTGTCTTCCACAATAGTTGAACTAGTTTACATTTCCACCAGCAGTGTAATAGTGTTCCTATTTCTCCACATCCTCTCCAGCACCTGTTGTTTCCTGACTTTTTAATGATTGCCATTCTAACTGGTGTGAGATGGTATCTCATTGTGGTTTTGATTTGCATTTCTGTGATGGCGAGTGGTGATGAACATTTTCATGTGTCTGTTGGCTGCATAAATGTCTTCCTTTGAGAAGTGTCTCTTCATATCCTTCACCCACTTTTTGATGGGGTTGTTTGGTTTTTTCCCTGAAAATTTGTTTAAGTTCTTTGTAGGTTCTGGATATTAGCTGGATATTAGCTCTTTGTCAGATGGGTAGATTACAAAAATCTTCTCCCATTCTGTAGGTTGCCTGTTCACTCTGATGCTAGTTTCTTTTGCTGTGCAGAAGCTCTTTAGTTTAATTAGATCCCATTTGTCAATTTTGGCTTTTGTTGCCGTTGCTTTTGGTGTGTTAGACATGAAGTCCTTGCCCATGCCTATGTCCTTAATGGTGTGCCTAGGTTTTCTTTTAGGGTTTTTATGGTTTTAGGTCTAACATTTAAGTCTCTAATCCATCGTGAATTAATTTTTGCATAAGGTGTAAGGAAGGGATCCAGTTTCAGCTTTTGACATATGGCTAGCCAGTTTTCCCAGCACCATTTTTTAAATAGGGAATCCTTTCCCCATTTCTTGTTTTTGTCAGGTTTGTCAAAGATCAGATGGTTGTAGACATGTGGTATTATTTCTGAGGGCTCTGGTCTGTTCCCATGGTCTATATCTCTGTTTTGGTACCAGTACCATGCTGTTTTGGTTACTGTAGCCTTGTAGCATAGTTTGAAGTCAGGTAGCATGATGCCTCCAGCTTTGTTCTTTTGGCTTAGGATTGTCTTGACAATGCGGGCTCTTTTCTGGTTCCATATGAACTTTAAAGTAGTTTTTTCCAATTCTGTGAAGAAAGTCATTGGTAGTTTAATAGGGATGGCATTGAATCTATAAATTACCTTGGGCAGTATGGCCATTTTCACAATATTGATTCTTCCTATCCATGAGCATGGAATGTTCTTCCATTTGTTTGTGTCCTCTTTTATTTCGTTGAGCAGTGGTTTGTAGTTCTCCTTGAAGAGGTCCTTCACATCCCTTGTAAGTTGAATTCCTAGGTATTTAATTTTCTTTGAAGCAATTGTGAATGGGAGTTCGCTCGTGATTTGGCTCTCTGTCTGTCATTGGTGTATAAGAATTCTTGTGATTTTTGCACATTGATTTTGTATCCTGAGACTTTGCTGAAGTTGCTTATCAGCTTAAGGAGATTTTGGGCTGAGACAATGGGGTTTTCTAAATATACAATAATGTCATCTGCAAACAGGGATGATTTGACTTCCTCTTTTCGTAATTGAATACCCTTTATTTATTTCTCCTGCCTGATTGCCCTGGCCAGAATTTCCAACACTATGTTGAATAGGAGTGGTGAGAGAGGGCATCCCTGTCTTGTGCCAGTTTTCAAAGGGAATGCTTCCAGTTGTTGCCTATTCAGTATGATATTGGCTGTGGGTTTGTCATAAATAGTTATTATTTTGAGATACGTTCCATCAATGCCGAATTTATTGAGAGCTTTTAGTATGAAGCACTGTTGAATTTTGTCAAAGGCCTTTTCTGCATCTATTGAGATAATCATGTGGTTTTTGTCTTTGGTTCTGAAAACAGAGTATCTTTTTGTCATCTGTTTAGAGGTAGGAACCATGCTGTATGTTATCATGTGACACATGAGCGCATAGTAGACATTCAGTGGAATGACAAGTGGTGAGTATTCACCTACGACTGTGATTTATAGTCTTGGAACTCAAAGGAAGAGTTCCCATTTAGTGGAAGCTCTTCTTCAGGCTCAAGGATATGTGTGGAAGAACTGGCAGAGAGAAGTCCTTCCAGCAGGATCAGATTTCATCCTTGTTCTCTTGGGGGAAGGTGATGCACATAGTTTCCCTGAGATTTTTTGATTTCAGAGTTAGGCCACAGAAACTGATTTTCATCAACCCATCTATTATGTACTATAACAGTGTCTGCTTTTTGTTAAAGTCTTTTTCGTGTGTACTAAACATGTATCAATACCAGATGCTCTGGAGAAGTTTCATCATATGCAGATGCCTCTATCATATCTTAGAGAGGTTAGGTCATTGTAATGTGCACGACGACTAGACTTTCAAAAGTGGAATCAAGGTACATAAAAAGCAAAATTCTCAGTAACTCTGATTGACCCTGTAAAAGGTAATAAAATAAAAATCAATTCGGCAAACTTAGAAGATTGAAAAGAAACAAATTAAAACCTACAAAAGGACTTTATTTTCAACACCAGTCACTCTGAAAGTTTGTTTAGCATGCTAAGCAAATGTCAGTGGTTGGCAAGGTGAGGGTAATTGTCATTGCCTTTCTCTGAAGTTCCTTCTACCAATGATAAATAAAAAGAAAGGGAAAGAAAAACACGTTGCAAATAAGCCTAAAGCTAATAGTGCATCCTCAGGGCCCTTAGTATTATTAAATCATATAATGCTTGACCAGAAAGAATTAGAAAACTTTGTACCCAAACACTTAAAAAATTGAGAAAATAACTCCAGTAAAATCAAGAGACTCACCCAAGATCATACAGTCACACCAGTAGTCTATGACGGATATAGTAGCTGGGTCAGAGACTTCAGGTGGTAGTACTTTTTCTCATACACCAGCCTGTAATTTCAGCTAAATACAGTCTGCCAAAATGTTTCATGTTAAGAAAGATGGCCTACCATAGAGCAAGACTGGAAGGAAATAAAACTTACCTCAGGGTAACAGTGTTTACCTCAGGGAAGTATAACTGGGATGGGGAAAGAAATTATCCTTTATACAATTTTAAATTGTTTTGTCTATAAGCATGTTTAAATTTTGTTGTTAAAAACTAAATTTAGGCTGGGTGTGGTGGCTCAGGTCTGTAATCCCAGCACTTTGGGAGGCTGAGGTGGGCAGATCACTTGAGGCCAGGAGTCTAAGACCAGCCTGGCCAACATAATGAAACCCCATCTCTACTAAAAATACAAAAATTAGCCAGGCGTAGTGTCATGATCCTGGAATCCCAGCTACTCGGGAGGTTGAGACAGGAGAGTCACTTGAACCTGAGAGGCAGAGGTTGCAGTGAGCCAAGATCACACCACTGCACTCCAGCTTGGGTGATAGAGCGAGATTTTTGTCTCAAACAAAAAAAAACTAAATTTAAAAATCTCCCATTAAGCTCACAATTTCAGTCATAAGTATGCACTCAAGAGAAATGAAAACATGCATCCCTACAAAGCTTATATACAAAGGTTCATAGCAGCATTGTTCATAATAGCCAAAATACGGAAACAACCCAAATGCCCATCAGCTGATTAATGGATAAATAGTATGTGGTATGTCTTTATAACTGAATGGAATGTTGTTTAACCAGAAAAAAGAATGAACTACTGATACATGTTACACATGGATAAACCATGAAAAGATTATGCCAAGTAAAAGAAGCCAATTGCAAAGAGTCACACCTTGCATGATTCCTTTTCTGTGAAATGTCAACAATAGGCAAATAAATCTGTAGAGTCAGAAAACAGATTAGTGATTGCCTAGGGCTAGAGGGAGAGGCGATGGGAATTAGGAGATGCTGGGATTTCTTTGGGAGTTTATGCAAATGTTTTAAAAGTTGACTGTAATGATGGTAACAAATGTACTAAATTCTGTAAATATACTGTAAATTCTGTAAATATACTAAAAACCACTGAACAATGCACTTTAAGTAGGTGACTTTACTGTAGGTAAATTATATCTCAATAAAGCTTACTTAAAATTCTTACTTAAAAGTTAAATAATTTATATAGCAACAGTGACATTAATACTATGTCCTTATAGCATCCGATATTCAGATAAAAATAATAAAAAATAATTTTAAAAAGTTTTACTCTGTCTATGAAAGATTCAAATAAATTATTCAGAAGATTCGGAGGTTTTCAGATTTTTACATTTTCAACATGGCTATAGTTCTCATTTACTAACTACTTTTTGTTTGGTGTTCTGCAAAAATAATCAGTAATCCTAACAACAAATCTATACAGTAGGTATTTTTATTTCTATTTCACTGATAAAGATGATACCTAGCAGAGCTGAGATTTCAACCTAGCTTTGTTTGCTTTAACTATACCACAATCATCATTTCCATTACATAAAAATAATCCTTAATGCTCTCCTTCCCAGCCAGAAGAGTTGTCTACACTATATCCTCTTTCTTATAACCCATTTACTCCTCAGAGAACCAGAGCTCAAGTTCTGCCCCCAGCACTCCAGTGAATTCATTTGCACCAAGGTCACCAAGATTCTCTGTTTCTAAATCCACTGGAAACTTTTCAGTCCCTATCCAGTCTTATTTTTCTCTACACTTGCTCTGTTGCTTGTTACTTCGTGAAACTTTTTTTAAAACTTACACAATCCTGTTTCCAGGCTCACGGTTGTGCTTGCATCTCAGACTTTTTCTTTTCTGTCTCATTAGACATCTCCTTTCCTCCTCGTCCTTTATGTGTCTGTTTCACCCAGTGATTCCTTCCTTCTCTTCCTACTCTGCACACTCACCTGAGTGGAACACATCCACGCCCACAGATCTGATTTTAAACTGTGTGCCTACATCTCTCATTTCTGTATCTACAATCAGATCTTGGCTCCAGACATACATACCTACTGGATGTCGATCCTCAAATGCTCTGAAGCACATCAAAAAGTATGTTCATTACACTTACCATTCAGATTGTTGTCTCCTGTTAAATCCACTGTCTAATGACCATCAGCAGTGTGGGGTAGCATTTAAGGGCATGTGCTTGAGTTCAGATCCTGGCTCTACTCACTAGCTGTGTAATCTCTTTATGTTTTAGTTTCCTTATCCATAAAATGAGAATTTTTTAAAAAGTATTCATCTCATAGGATAATAATGAAGGTTAATGAGTTTATACATGAAAAGCATTTGGCCCATGGTAAGCTAAGTACTTCTGTGGAAAAGAGATCAGAGATCAAGTTAAGGCAAATCAGCAGGAGGAATCTAGAAAAACGTCTTGATGTTATAACGATCTCTGCGTCTTAGTCCATTTGTATTGCTGTAAAGGAACACCTGTAGCCAGATAATTTATAAGAAAAGAGGTTTATTTGGCTTTCAGTCCTGCAGGCTGTACAAGAATCATGATGTCAGCATCTGCTTCTAGCAGAGGGGAGCCAGCATCACATGGGGAGAGGAAGAGAGAAAGAAAGAAAGGAGATGCCAGATTCTTTTTAACAGCCAGATCTTGCAGGAACTAACAGTGAAAACTCACTCAGTCTCCCAAAAATGGCCCCAAGCCATCATGAGAGATCTGCCCCCACAACCAAAACACCTCTCCCAGGCCCCACCTCCAACACTGAGGGATGAAATTTCAACATGAGACTCAGAAAGGACAAATATCCAAACTATATCACCAAGCATCCTATCGATATATCTTTAATACCTCTTGAGTGATTTTTCTGCAATCTTTCCATATTATCTCCAGTCTAGATCCAGCTAGAATCATTGCTTATCTGAAGTATTTACCAACTGGTTTTCGCCTCAGTCTCTATGCACCTGCAATTCATTATCCACACTGTAGCCCACGTGGAGCCTTCTGCATTGCAAATCTTGTTGTCATTGACCTGATTAGTCTTCCACTCCCATCACCTGTCTTTCAGTCATATCAGTTCTTCTTTCAGTTCACAGGAAAAAAAAAAAAAGTCTCCCTTTCTTTGAGGTCCTTACTTATGCTTCCATTTTGAAACTCTTCCTCCCTCTCTTAATGGGCACACGTACCATTCACCCGGCCACCTCATTGCCAGCTCCCACAAAGAGGTCTGTTCACATGAGTAACTGTTAATAAGCCCAAGAAATGTGTTTTCGGTGGTGCCACCAGAAACCCCTCCCTGAAGTTCTCAGCCTGGGTGAAGGGACTTCCTCCATCCTTCCAAAGTTATAGAAATTAGCCTACATTACTATTATTAATTACTTGATTTCCATGTCTGCCTTATCAACTAGACTGTGAGACTCTTGCATTCAAGGACTCTGTTTTAATTATTTTCTCTATCCCTAGTGCCAGCAATGTGCCTGGAAACTATTAAGTTACTGGTTTTTTAAGCAATAAAAAAAATTTAAATCATTATTCATTTATTTACTCCCATAAGAGCCCTATATTTGGTGATCCTATAAAATGTTCTGTGCTTTCAACTGAGAATACAAAGATAAATTAGACTTAGCTCTTTCCTGAAGAGACTCCCAATCTAACAGAGACCACAGCAGACAGGAAAACAATTAGCATTCCGTACAAAGGTGCTATAATCGAGGGCATATGCTGACAGGGTATCAAGAATGGAATATGTTAATTTATTAACATGATTAAAATGAGAGACAAGTTAAGGGCTGTTTACACACACACAGAGATTGATACTGAGAAGTCTGTGGGATATTAACTAATGGGGTCAGGTGACTACATTCAATTTGAATTGAACTAGAGATAGAAACCTCTCTTGGACATAATTATAGCCCTCACTGGCTTATTCTTCCCACTATTTAAATTGCCTCCTTAAGCTCTTACCCAACCTTTGACAAAGCCACAGGCATACTATAAAATATTCTATCTGTGTAATTCCAGCACTTACGGATGTTCTGTCAGTGTTTTCCCAAATTCAAGTCCATAATGTTGAGCTGGTTCATGGCCAAATTTCGGCTGGCTTGGGGCAAAAAGAAAGAAAAGAAGAACTTTGCAATGTACACATACAAATATCAGTACTGGGTTGCCCATTGTCCTTCCTTGGGAAGAATCCTTCCTGAGATTGCAATCTCCCTTTTAGTGTTAGAAATATTTTATGAAATTATGGTGATGATAGATAGTAGGTATTATGTTCATAGGCTTCATTTACAAAACTAAAAGGTGGATTTGTCTTCAGGATTTTTCATTAAAATCATTCCTGTCACTGTGTGTTCTTGCTGCAGCCCCCAGTCACCCTCTTGAAATCAGCTAGCATTCTCTTCACGGTGCCATTTTTTGTACACTCAAGCACGACCTTTGGTAGACACTGTGTTTGAACATCTGATTGGTTTTGACTGTGGGCCCTCTGTTTTCAAAAGCCCTTGGATCTAGGTTTTGCAACCTGTAGTCCAGACATATTGGGGACCCAAACAAGACATCTTAAATATAGTAACCCAGTAATAAGTTGGATGATTACTAGACATACAAGTCATCATCAATCATGTTACTTTAATGTTACTTTTTGGTTTGTATGATGTCACTGGCAATTTTTCATATGTCTTCATTTGACAAAGAAAAATTCACATAATTTTGATGATATTTTCATTTTTTGTTTCTTTTTTTTCTGTAGCTGGGTTGTATGACAGCCTTCATATGTTGATAGCCCCTCAGCAAATGAGAGTGTATAAGTGCAAATATGATTGCCATTTTGCTCTTGTGTTGTATTTGTTGCTGTTTCAATAATTCTTTTTATCCCATTGCTCTAAACTGCTTATGTTATAACCGTTGGGGTAGGAATTAACAAGTTATCTGTATAGCTTTCAGAACATCAAAATAAGGAAACACTTTTTGTAATTGCATTGTCAAAAAAAAAAAATTTTTGGTTTTCTTTTAGTAACAGGCATAAAGAATGTCATTGTATTCCCTAAGGTTTTTTTTCCTCTAAATTGATCCCTCACTATTTTAGTTGATTCACTGTACAATGCCAGCTTTATTAGAGAACATTTTTTGTAGCTCTGATCCTACTAAATAGAAAAATAAATGATTTAATAACTCCATATCATTAAATGTTATGAGGCTAACATTGAAATGGAGTTGAGAATTACAGAGGAAACAGCAGCCAGGAGCAACACATGAGATGGACAATTTTGCTGTAAAACCAGCATTCTTAAATGTCAGTCATTAACACTGTGTATACAGAGGAACTGATCTGTACTACAAAGGAAAAATCCCACACATTAAAAAATAATGAAGGAAAAAAAAACCTTAGTTCACAGAAACACTCAATCTATGACAAGTTACATGAGGAGTAGAAAATTATAGGTTTAGGCTGTTAATTTTGCTAATATGAAACTGTACCCTGAAGGAAAACATAACTATGTTAAAAGCAATATGGAATGATAATTATTTTTGATTATAAGCAAACCTACACCTTTGCCTTGGATTGTCATTAATTGACTTCTCAATTCAGGCAGTTCTCTCTATTGTCAGCTTCATTCCCCTGCTCCTTCCTCTCTCTGCCTCTGCCCTCGCTATTCCTCTATACTGAACTGCTTTTCCCATCCTTCCTTGGTTTTCATAATTATATCAGTATAAGAAAATCTAGCTCAAGTATTTATTATTTCCATGACTTTTTTCCTGAACACTTCTACCTTTGTGAGTGCCTATCTTCTTTGGAGTCATATCATGTTTTGCCTACTGTGGGTCAAACCATTATTGCTTGATTAAAGATTACTTTCTGTTATTGGCAAATCATTCATTTCTGTGGTCTTGTCTCATTAACTATATTAATGTAAACCTCTTGAATATAGAGGCCCTTGATGTCAATTTGTTGGTATCCCCATAAAAGTAGAATAGTGCCAAACACATAGTGGGTTCTCAAATGTTCAGTGTGTCATCTTTAATAATCATCACGACAGTGATAGCTGTCAGGGGATGAAGAGCAACTGAAATGTCTTCTCAAAGTACCTGTATGAAAACCACATTTTTCTCTAAGTTAAAATAGCTGTATTTTTTCCTTGAATAATCTTTTAAGTTTTTAAATTGTCAATAATTGTACATATTCATGGGGTACAGTGATGTTTCTATATATATAATATATAGTGATCAGGTTAGCATATCCATCATCTCAAACATTTATAATATCTTTGTGTTAGGTACATTTAATATTTTCCTTCTAGCTCTTTGAAACTATATATTATTGTTAAATGCAGTCATTCTACAGTGCTATAGGACATTAAATTGAAATAACAAAGAAAACAAGTTCTCCACAGTGCTTCCAGGACCTGTTCATTTGATGTTCATGTTTCACAGGACCTTGACTTCTTTAGTAGAGGAAAAGTTAAACCTTAATGAAAACACCGACTGACCATTAATCAAATATTTTCTTAGTTCCAAAAGTTGTCAGCTTTGAGGTCATTTTATGTCAGTTTGATGACTCTAAAACTCTTCTCACTTAAAACCAGACTTCTTGTGTCACAGCATAGTGTATCCGTACTTTTTCAATGCACATTAACTTCTCAAATAGTCTATTAGAGCACTCAGCAGCTGCAATTCTCCTACAGGTTTGACACCTTTTCAGTCCAACTTTTCAATGTAGTCTACACTCCACTTCACTTGGTTGATTTACTCTGCTGGGTTTATTACTGAACTGTTAATTTAATGACTAACAAAAGACTCAGATAAAATTCTTTGTCCTGTTTTTAGAGCCTAGCATAATTAGACACATCTCCCACATCTTCAGATAGCAAATTTAATTAGAATCTCCAGTGGATCACTTTCTAGGGCAGGAACAGGACATGGAGACATTAAGGCTGCTTCCCTGTAATGGAGGAAGAGTCTTCCCAGGCTTTCTTTGTATTGACCTGTATCAAATGTTTCAGGGGAAGATTGGACTAGAAGATAAGCCTGTGATGTATTCAAACCCTTGAGCAATATTATCTCCAGGGATCAAGGTCCTTTTCCCTCAACCAGTAATCATTTGATGAAGCATAACAATTAATGACACTTGGAGTTTCTCAGTTGGTCCTGCATAAGTCTCTCCTTTTTCAGATATTTAATATCTCCCCATTTCATTTCATCATAAATTTAAAATTTGAAATGGACATCAATAATTTTGAAAAGTTAAACATTTACTTATTTTATAACAATCCATAGTTTCTCTGCCTTCTCACTTTTTACTGCCACATTATATGAGCTTATGACTTTTCCCAAACAGACTCTGCTTTCTTGCTATTCACCAGAGTGGATGTAAGTGAGGCCTTCGACAGTGGCTTCCATTGTCAGTTGCAGTGCTACCAGTCCAGCATGGTATGATACTCAGTTTACCGCCAGGAATTTTTATACTCATTTCTCTGATTAATTACTATTTGTAAGAACATTGCAGCTGGATGGAATCAAAGAGTGTTAGCACTGAAAGGAGTCTCAGACATTATTTGTTTCAGTAGTCTCCATTACACAAATGGGAAAACAGTCCCACAAAAGGGAAAATGGCCTGCCCAAGGTTGTGTAGCAACTTAGTAATAAATGCCCTACCAGAGCAAAGGTCTTGTTGCTTTCACTCCAATTTTTGTTATAGCACTCTACACTGAAATCTCTTGAATAGCGTATGGCATAAAACCTTGTATTTCCTTTCATTCTTTCAGGGTGATACTCACTGAGGCAAGGATACAAAGCTGCATATGAGGGCTGGGCATGACAGCTCATGCCTGTGATCCTGCACTCTGGGAGGCTGAGACGGGAGAATTGCTTGAGCCAGGAGCTCAAGAATAGCCTGGGCACATAGCAAGACCTCATCTCTACGAAAAAAAAAAAGCTTTAAATAGGCAGGCGTGCTGGCACAGGCCTGTAGTCCTAGCTACTGGGGAGGTCAAGGTGGGAGAATCACTTGAGCCTAGGAGCTTGAGGTTATAGTGAGCTGTGATTGTACCACTCTGCTACAACCTGGGTGACAGTAAGACCCTGTCTCTTAAAAAAAATGCTGCATATTGAGTCGCTTCCTTTGGCCAGTGCTCTACTCTAACAGTCATGTGCAATAATCTTTAATTCAATAAATACTTATTGAGCAAATAAATGTTTACCCTGCTAGGAATGGCTCAGTTAGACAATTGCAGGAAGGTAAAAAAGGATACTACATTTGACCTCTAAGACAAATGCTAAGGGTGGGTGTGAGGCAGATGAAAAATATGCTCTGTTTTTGTATGTGTGTATGTGTATGTATATGCATGCGAATGCTCGTGTGTGAGCATGCATACATGCTCGTGCGTATGGAGAGAGAGAGAGAAAGAGAAAAGAGACAGTCATAATCAATACAGGGTGCTTCGGGAGGTGGTGAAAAGAGAAAGATCTCAAGTGTTCAGAGGAAGGTTAACATAGTGGGAAGACAAAGATGGTCTCCAAGGCTGAAAAAAAAAAAGAAGGTGAAATGACTTGAATAAAGGAATAGAGATGAGAAGGCATCTATGAACTCATTCACTTATTCACACATGTAGTGACCATTCATTAAACGCTTATTCTTTGCAGATGGCAGTAAGTATAGGGATACTTAGATGAAAAAAATGTTTTCTGATCTCAGGGGATACACACTCTAGACCAAACTTTTAACACTTTATTGTGCATGAGAAGCAACATTTTCCATGAGCTCTCAGGAGATGCTAATGTTGCAGGTACTTGAATTGCACTTTCAAGACCAATGAACTTGCTTATAAAATGTTGATTATAATGTAACATGACAGTTGCCATAATGGAGACAAACTACTTGGGAGCTGAAGAGGGATGGTCACTTGAGCTTATGCAAGGGTGCCTTGGGAACGGAGAGTGGAGGTGCTGGTGGCAGTTGTCTAGATGGGCTTGAAGGGGTGTGCAAAGCAGCAGCAGACAGGGCTGAAACCATAAACTAGAACTGTATATAAAATGAAGGGCCTTATATACCAGGGCAGAAAGGAACTTAGCTTGCTTATGACCTTCTTGCCACATTTCCTGAGTGTGATTTTTCTTCCTTTACCAGTAATGTCAGAAAGAATTAATAATTATAATATTAATAATAAGAATTGACCATTATTGAGCATGGTGATGGGCCAGCGCTGTGCTAAACCTGTTACATACATGAGCTCATTTGATCTCACAAACATCTTATCAAGTAAGTCATTATCCTTCCCATCCTATTATGCTGTTATTATCCTCCTTTTCAGAATTAAAAAACAAAAATAGTGAAGCTTAGAAAGGGTATCTGGATATTTGAAAATAACTCTTGTTCACTCCAGGGCTGCTATCATCCTAATTTACTCAATGCGAACCAAAGGAAGGTCACATGATCGTGTAGTCTCAATTCTATTCTCTATTATTTTTGTATTTTCTGTATACTTCTGCTGTCATACTATATAGTAATTTGTTTACCTGCCCATATTCCTCATTATGCTGTTTTATTCCCATTGTATTCCCCAATGTTTGGGATACAGTAGGTGTTTGATGATTAACTGTATTCTAATTCTCCTAGAATGTGATCCTTCTGTTTTCTTTCATGCCTTCTTTCTTAAGATGTTTCTCCCACATTAAATGTTCTCTCATTTCTTCTTTCTCAAGCAGTTTCTCCCATATTAAGTGTTCACTGTTTAAAACAGTCTTCACATCGACAGCTTCAGTGTGAGATCTTCAAATGCCATCTCCTACATGGAACCTTTTCTGATTCTTCCTCTGCAGACCTTGGAAGAAACTGGCTCTTTCTTCTTAGCAATTTCATAGTATTTTTCTGGTACCTCTGTTATTGTACTTTTATCTTATATTAGGCATATATAGTAATTTCTGTGCTTATTTTATGTCACTGTTAGACTTGAAAGTCCCTTGCAGAAGGAGTAAGCCCTGATAATGTGGTTATTAAGTGGTTAACTTTTGGAGCCATACTGACAAGGAATATTTTTAGGCTTTTTTTGTTTGGTTGGTTGGTTTTTGTATTGTTTGTTGGTTTCCAGTATCTTTGCTCATTGACCCAATTACCTTGGTGAAGTTTCTTAACCTCAATGAGATTCATGTGTAAAGTGTGGGAATAACGTTTACCTCAAAGGTTATCTGGAGAATTAAGTGGCACATATGAAGTGCTTTGCATTGCCTATGTAGTAAGCACTTGATACATGGATGATATTGTTGGTGTCATTTGTGTTCTACCCACATCACACTACTCTCTCCAAAAGTAGAAGCTAATAATATTTTGGAATAGATGGGTGAATGAATGAGTGATCAACTTTCTTATGAGGCTTACCTCCTCTACCGTATTGTAAACAGTTCTATTATACTTCCGTGCTCCCCTATCTTCCAAACTATGTATGTATGTCTTTATTAAATATCAAAATCTTGGCCAGGTGCAGTGGCTCATGCTAGTAATCCCAGCACTTTGGGAGACCGAGGTGTCTGTGTGTGTGTGTGTGTGTGTGTGTGTATGTATGTGAGAGACAGAGAGAGACATCTAATATAGCAATCTTCCAATTGGCAAGCTGGAAACTTAAATTTACTCCTAACAAAACACAACTGTTAACAAAACTATTTCCAACTTTTATTTTGTGAGCTTTTACAGTGCAAAACTATATAATTGTACTAAAATCATTTCTTTAAAGGGGAAATTTGCATATCAAAATTTATTTGGCCCACTGTATCACACAGCTGCATAACAGTATGTTGATAATGTACAAATGGCTTATGGCAAAGATGAATTAGACCATTAAGATATAAAAAGCAACAACCCATCAAAAGATGATAATGAAAGTTCAATGGGGCATTTAGGGCATTTAGTGAGTAGAAGTGCTTAACAATAAATTAGGCAAAATGTTTCAAATTAGTTGATTCTCAATGAGTGGTCCATAAAACATACATGTAAGCAAGAATGACCACGGTAAACATATCTGCTTATCCACTACACTGCTTATCATCTGTTTTGCTAAAAGCTTTGGAGAACAAAGTAGACCTCATCCCTTTGTGTGGGTCTCTGTAATATGGAAGACATACCATATATAAGCCATCACAGGATTCCTCAGTTAGTTGTACAATTAACATAAATTGTGATAAGTGCTACAAAGGAAAAGACCAGAGTTCCTTGAATAAATGAGACTAGAGGGAAGGTCAAAGGACGGTTTTTGTAAGGAAGTTCCATTTAATAGAGACCCAGAGAATGGGTAAGAATCAGATCAAAAGTGAGAGAAATTACTTAACAGATGAACTAATATGTATTGCGACCCTTATTTTTCCAAACCACTGAGCCTTTGCCTCAGTTTCCTCACCTATTAAGTGATTATATCAATTGCATCCACCCAATAGGATCAATGTGAGGATTATATGACGTGTAATATGCTTAGTACAATGTTTGCTACTCATTAAATATTAGCCATTATTATTGTTGTTTTAAGATATTATTATTATTACTAGCAATTTTATCCTAAATGCATGGGATGACACTGAAAGCAGATTAAGCTGGTGTAAGCAAGGGAATTAATGTCAAGAACTGTGAAGGACCTCAGATTTTTAACTTTATTTTCAGTCTAGTAAGTAAACCACCTACACTGTACTGCATACTGACAGAAGATTCTTCACTCCTGAATCAGAGACTTTATTACTTATAATAATAGTTGTAGCCGGAATAAAAGCATTTTCAGCAGCTCCCTGAGCTCCAGTTCCTACAGTGCAACACAAAGAAGGCCAGGTGATGCCTGCATATGCAAGGGGTTGTGTTACAGGAAAAGAACCCCAAGTGTAGGAAGCTTGAATCATTTATTATGAACAGTAATCCTGCCTGATCTTTACTATGGAGAAATACATTATTGTTATTGTGATGGATGGTTAAAAAAAGTAAACAAAAGTACTAGTTCCAGAGATACTGTTTCTATTTTTCAAGGCTGCATACTATACAAATATCTTTGAAAACATAACCCAGAACAAAGACAGTCAGTGCTTCTGCTAGCAACATGTGCAGAAATGCAAGAGGCTCATAAATAATTGTCTCCCAAGAATTATATAATCAGACTGGTTGTTTTATAAGATCATTATTTAAGCTATTAAATTTATACATATTCATAAAATTTTACATATTTTACTTCATTTTTTCATCATAAACATTTTTTCAAATTACCACATTGTGTTAATAACACTAATTTTTATAATTAGACAACATAGTAGTCCTCAATTTGTCCATGATTTTGCATATCAATCATGGTCTAAAAATGTTAAATGAAAAATTTCAGAAATAAACAATTTATATGTTTTAAATTATGTGCCATTCTGTGAAGCATGATAAAATCTCTCACTGTCCTGCCCAGGACCCAAATAATCCCTTAGTCCAGGTATCCATGCTGTATACACTACCCACACTTTAGTCACATAGGAGCCATCTCAGTGACCAGATCAACTGTTACAGTATTGCAGTGCTTGTGTTCAAATAACCCTTATTTTACTTAATAACGCTCCCAAAGCACAAGAATAGTGATGTGGGCATATTGTAATCATTGTTATATTTTATTATTAGTTACTGTTGTTAATATCTTACTGTGTCTAATTTATAAATTAAGTTTTATCATAGGTATGTAGGCATAGGAGAAAACACAGTATTTGTAGCATTCAATACCACCTGCAGTTTCAGGCATCCAATCTTGGCACATATCCACTGAAGATAAGAGGAGACTACTGCATATCAATAATATAATCCACAATAATTTATTTAGGTATTCTTTTATGACAGGAGGTTTCATTTGCTTCTAATTTCTGGAAATCACCAGTGAACACTTATTTTAAGATGTGAATTGGTTGAAAATGTAAAGCAACTATGTTCAGTGTGGAAAAAACAGTACAAATAACCTAGAAAGAATTGCTTGATGTTGCCAATTTGCCTAAGCCCCCAGTTTCCAATAAGGGATGGTGTTAATAAAGGAATATTTTTAGCCTGATTGCAAAGGTTTACAATATATTTGAATAAAATGCTCACAATAAACATACAACAATTCTACTTCTACCAGAAACATTTTCTGAGACTGAGAATCAATGAGTACTATTTATAAAACCATAAGAACTTCATTCTCTGAAATTCTATCCAGAGAGAAGGTCAGAAGCAACAGAATACTGTTTCAGATGAAGCTCTGTACATATATCTACCTTCAAATATTCTTCATATAAAATGGGTCTGATGGATTTTTTCCTACTCATTTCAAAAATTAATTTTTAGATTAGTATTCATATTTGTTACCTATTAGAGAGTAATCTTTATATTTTTAACAATTAGGAAGTTTACTATATAGCATTAGTTGGAATACTAGATCATCACATTTAAAGCTCATATTTACTACTAAGGGAACTCATTGAAAAGATAAACAAATTGTCCGTAATTATAAAATTAAATCGATACCTGTTATTGAGGATCTTCTGTATTAAAGAAGCTGTGATTGCCTGATAACACATTTCTCATCCAGAAATGCCTACCCATGAAACTGGTAAAGTGGAGATATGACTCGTTGTATGGATGGTGCTATGATCATAGAAGAGTGACAATGGAAAAAAATAAATGTGTGTGAATTATCCTGACTGAGAACATAAGAAAAATCTCAAGGAAGCTGAGCATTTGAGTCCCCACATCTCAGGGACGTAACAACTCATCTTGTCCACTATCCATTTAGAGATTTAAGACTCTTCAATATCACTTCCAATTCCCCAGACCCTGCTTTTTTATCCTCAGGGACAGGAAACTCAGTATCTTCCATTGTCCAATCTGTCTTCCGATATTCTTGGGAATTAGGAAGGGTTCTCTTGGGATGGATTTCTGCCTTCTTATTACCTATTAGTTATAGTGCTACCTTCTGGGACCACACAGTGGAAGTCCACTGCCCATTTCAGATGAGGGGGTTGCACATGTTTACAATTTGCTTACAGCTTTCCCTTCTCTAGGTTAAACATTTCCAGTGCCTTCTGTTGATTCTCATTTGGCATGATTTAAAAGCACTTACCATTCTGATCTTCAGATTGAAGAGAAAATGTTTCTGAATCCAAAATAGTACCCCTTGTGGAGGCTGGTTGGCGAATAAGAGTGTAACTATTCCCTCTCTTGTTCTTGATACTACTTTTGTTAATGTAGCAGTTTTTATACCCATATAACAATCTTGATTCATTCAATCTTGATTCAAATGAACCCTCTAAACTTTTATTTTCCAGTGAAGGCTAGTAATTTGTGGTGGGTACTACAGAATCAAGTACAGCAAGAAACAGGAAATAGGGGAGGACATTCCAGGACAAGGGGAGCCATATATAAATGCCTAGTGGCGTGAAAGAACATGAGATGTTTGAGAAAGGCTGAGTAGCCCAGAGTGATTACATTATAGAATATGTAGAGAGACATAAGGCTAAATGGTGGATCATGAAAGCCTTTTGAATTACGTTTGCAAATTAGTGTTTTGCAAGATTACTTTGATAAAATTTTCAAGGATGAATTCAAGAAAAGAAATATCTTGAAGAGTGGAAAAGTAGTTAATGATGAAAGTAATAATAGTAATAATATTTAGTGATTGAGTACCTGCTATATCTTCCATAATATATACTACATATATTGTGTTTGATGTCACACAAAAAAATCATGAAGACTTATTTTTCTCACTTTGTGGATGAGAAAATTAAGACTTAGTTAAATGGTCTTACCAAGGTAACCAAGGTATTCAGTGTTGGAGCCTGGATCAAATCCAGGTCTTCTGACTTTGTCTTTTCTACACTATGACAACAGCAGATGGAAACTGTATTAGTCGTTTTCACATGGGGTGAAAAAGAGACATACCCAAGACCGGGCAATTTACAAAAGAAAGGTTTATTGGACTTACAGTTCCACATGGCTGGGAAACCCTCACAATCATGGCAGAAGGTGAAAGACACATCTTACATAGTGGCAGACAAGAGAAGAGAGAGCTTGTACAAGGAAACTTATGTTTTTAAAACCATCAGATCTTGTGAGACTTCTCCATTATCACAAGAATAGCACAGGAAAGACTCACCCCCATGATTCAATTCTCTTCCACTGGGTGCCTCCCACAACATGTGGGAATTCTGGGAGATAAAAAATGAGATTTGGCTAGGGACACAGAGTCAAACCATATCATTCTGCCCCTATCCGCTCCGAAATCTCATGTCTTCCCATTTCAAAACCAATCATGCGTTCCCAACAGCCCTCAAATTCTTAACTCACTTCAGCATTAACTCAAAAGTCCACAGTCTAAAGTCTCATTTGAGACAAGGCAAGTCCCTTCCACCTATGAGCCTGTAAAATCAAAAGCAAGTTAGTTACTTCATAGATACAATGGGGCTAGAGTCATTGGGTAAATACAGCTATTCCAAATGAGAGACATTGGCCAAAACCAAGGGGCTACAGGCCCTATGCAAGTTTGAAATCCAGTGGGGCAGTCAAATTGTAAAGCTCCAAAATGATCTCCTTTGACTCCATGTCTCACATCCAGGTCATGCTGATGCAAGAGGTGGGTTCCCATGATCTTGAGAAGCTCCACCCCTATGACTTTGCAGGGTACAGCCTCCTTCCCAGCTGCCTTCATGGGTGGGCTTGAGTGTTTGCCATTTTTTCAGGCACACAGTGCAAGCTGTCAGTGACTCTCCCATTCTGGGGTCTGGAGGACAGTTGTTCTCTTCTCACAGCTCCACTAGGTGGTGCCCCAGGGTGGGAGCTCCAACCCCACACTTCCCTTCCACACTACCATAGCACAAGTTCTCCATGAGGACCCCACCCCTACAGCAAACTTCTGCCTGGGCATCCAGGTATTTCCATATATCCTCTGAAATCTAGGTGGAGGTTCCAAATCCTCATTTCTTGACCTCTGTGCACTCACAGGCTCAACACCACATGGAAGCTGCCAAGGCTTGGGGCTTGCACCCTCAGAAGCCACAGCCCAAGCTCTATGTTGGCCCCTTTTAGCCATGGCTAGAGTGGCTGGGACACAGGGCACCAAGTCCCTAGGCTGCACACACCAGAGGTACCCTGGGCCCGGCCCACAAAACCACTTTTTTCCCATGACCTCTGTGTCTGTGATGGGAGGGGCTGCCATCAAGACCTCTGACATGCCCTGGAGACATTTCCCCCATTTTTGTGGGAATTAGCATTCAGCTCCTCATTACTTATGCAAATTTCTGCAGATGGCTTGAATTTCTCCTCAGAAAATGGAATTTTCTTTTCTATCTCATTATCAGGCTGCAAATTTTCCAAACTTTTATGCTCTGCTTCCCTTATAAAACTGAATATCTTTAACAGCACCCAAGCCACCTGTTGAATGCTTTGCTGCTTAGAAATTTATTCTGCCAGATACCCTAAATCATCTCTCTCAAGTTCAAAGTTCCACAAATCTCTAGGGCAGGGGAAAAATGCTGCCTGTATCTTTGCTAAAACATACCAAGAGTCACCTTTGCTCCATTTCCCAACAAGTTTCTCATTTCCATCTGAGACCACTTCAGCTTGGACTTTCTTGTCCATATCACTATCAGCATTTTTGTCAAAGCCATTCAACAAGAATCCAGGGAGTTCCAAACTTTCCCACATTTCCCTATCTTCTTCTGAGCCCTCCAAACTGTTCCAGCCTCTGCCTGTTATCAAGTTCCAAAGTTGCTTCCACATTTGCGGGTATCTTTTCAGCAATGCCACATTCTACTCTTACCAATTTACTGTATTAGTTAATTTTCATGCTGCTGATAAAGACATACCAGAGACTAAGAGATCTGCAAAAGAAAGAGACTTATTGGACTTACATTTCCACGTGGCTGGGGAGACCTCACAATCATGGCAGAAGGTGAAAGGCATGTCTCACATGGCAGCAGACAAGAGAAGAGAGAGCTTGTGCAGAGAAACTCCCATTTTTGAAACCGTCAGATCTTGTGAGACTTACTCACTGTCATGAGGAAAACATGGGAAAGACCTGCCCCCATGATTCATTTATCTCCCACCAGGTCCCTCCCACAACATATGGGAGTTATGGGAGCTACAAGGTGAGATTTGGGTAGGGACACAGAGCTAATCCATATCATAGACCAATGTGAAAATGTTCTAAAAGTAGAACCAACATCACTTCACACCTCCAGAAATGAGGGAAAGGAATAAATCCTACATGACTGAGCCTTTTGGCCTGTGAGATCAAGAGGATAGGATGATGTTTGGAGACAGAGATCCAAGTGCAATACTGAAAAGTCTCTTTTCAGGAAGTGAGACTGGTGACTCTACCTAAGACTACAAAGTTTCAGAGAAAAATCTCAGGCATTAATGGATATGCCCTTGATGGGCCAATTTCCCCAGCACAGATTTAGCAATAAAAGTAAGTCATATATTCAAAGATGATTATCTTTGGCATTTCTTTATCCAAAGATTTAACTTGAAAATATCCTCATTCACTGTATATAAAAAGTACTCCACAGACAGTATAAATTCAGCCATCTGACAATTGGTAATGGGAGCTGTGCTGTTTAATCCTCACCTATCAGAAGAGAAATGTTCTCTCATATATTTATGATACTTGATAGAGTTGTTAAAATAAAATTTAGACAATATTATCCATGTTATGTTATAGTCATATTTTTTCTAAATTATACAGGGATATGAAAATAAGTAGATAAGTGGAGTTTGATGAAATAGTAAAATTAATAGGATGTTGTTATTAGTCTATAAATATTTGAAAGATGTTAACATCAGGGAAAGACAAGATTTATTTAGCTAAGACAGAAGAGGATACCTTGTATTACAAGTATGTAGGAGTAATTGGAGAAGGATAGAAGTAGTTGGAGCAATTGGATCAGACAGATGTTAAGCTGATTATTGGAAAAAATACTCTTGCCAATGAGAATTATTTTTTAAAATAATATCTCATAGAAAGTAATAATAGAAAAATGAAAAGAGAAAAGAATAAAAAACAGACCTTCAATTTATTTGATCAATACTAGCATAAACTAATGAAAGTATTTAAAAGAAACAGCCTCCATTATCAATAGTGTTATTAGTAAATGAAGAAAATGTCATTATGGCTTTTCTACCTTTTGAGTCTATATAAAAGCAAATTTATAATTTATAATTTTAGACCCAAAATATTAACTAAAGCTCCCTAGCATGAGAAAATCAGTCATTATAGTTTTCTCGAGGTAACAGAAACTTATATTTACCTGAAGGTAAGAGAGACGTTTTTATATTTACATATCCAATATATAGGTATAGACATACAAAATGTGTGCATTTAGATGTATCTGTGCAAATGTTTGTAAATATGTATTTAGTTTATAATTTATGATTCAAAAATTCTCACATTTAAACATAGATCTCTATTATTTATTCTAATTCCTAAAGGATACTTTTATCTGCAAATTTTGAGGGCAGTCAGTCAGTTCCCCAAAGTTCCCAAGGCCCTTTGTATGGGCAACATTTACAGTAGGTTAAAGCACAGGCTTTGGACTTTAACAGACTGAGGGGCAATCCTATCTCTTACTAGTTTATGTGGCTAGAGAAGACAAAAGTATTTTACCTTTCCAAGCCTCAGTTTCTTCATCTGCAAAATGGGGATTTTACAACCATCAGGAGGATTAAATAAGACAATGTATATGAAGCAATTAACAAAACACATTCAATTAGTAATTTCTAAATAAGTATTATGTATTCTCATTATTATTTTAGTTTTTATTTCTATCAATTCCCACCATGACAAGGTAAGTTGAATGAGGACAGGGTTTGTTTTGTTTTTCATTTTATTCACTCCTTTATCTCTGGGTCCTAGAGAGTACTTGTACATAGAACATTCAGTAAATATTTGTGGAATAAATTAATGGGTGATTGATTTAATGAGTAATTCAGACTCCACTTTATCAAGCTGCCCTCTATAGTAACAAATAGTATTTTAGTATTCAAGTAAACTTTAGAGGGTTATTTAGAGAGCACAGATTCAAAGAAATTTATGTTTCAAGAAATTTAACTTTTAAAATATCAGAGTTTTTATAGAATGCACAATTTGCGTCCTGGTAGTTTTACTTAAGTATCAGTTTAGGTTCAAATTGGTGGTTAAAGACATTGGAAAACAGAGTATCCGCTTAGGGATAGTTTGTGTTCTTCCTTTTGAATCAATGCTTTTCTGTTTTGTTTGTTTTTTTCATTGCTTTTTTCTTAATATTTTCATGCCACAAAGATTCAAATCCAAGAGTTGTAAGTCAGCTGTGGCCCAAATCGGAGTAACTGACCAAAGCCAGTTAACAGCTAAAATCACATCCACATTGTTGGATGTTTCCACCACATTGAACTTAGCTCTGCTGGCCAGCAGTGGCTCTCTACTTCTCTGGTTTCAAAGTTGGAGAGGAAAGCGTGACTACACATAAATGTTATTATCAGTATTATTGAATAATTCATGTTATTGAATAACATGAGTGTTATTATCAGGTGACCAGCATCTATTAAAAGTGATGCTTTCTGCTAGTGTGGAATCATATGAAAACTTTAGAACCTAGAAATTTAGAGCTTAAAAAATACAATACTGCTTAATGACACATGATTTTTTTAAAATCTTGTACTGTAGTTTCAAGCTTTATGTTTTGCCCTAAACTTATTTATTATAAATAATTTCACATTGTATATTTACATACAATAAACTTCACCCATTTCTAGTGTATAATTCAATAATGCTTAGTAACTTTACCCAGTGTTATATCCATCACCATAAATTAGTGTTAAACCACTTTCATGCCCCTAGTAAGATCCCTCATGCCCATTTACAACTAATCTCCATTCCCACCCCAGCCCCAGACACCACTAAACTATTTCCTCTATAAAGTTGCCTTTTCTTGATTAACCTCTGTATTTTTAATATTCATTAATTAATAAAAAACTATCAGTCATAGGAGAATGTAGTCAGAGTTGTGCTTGTTTATGAGGTCAAGCTATTTTCTTTGTTTTGTTTCGCAAAAGAAAATATGGCTGGTCCATCTTTCACAAAATTAACTTAAAAATGACATTTGACTGTAATAACAGTGAGCATCTTTATGTGGGCAGACTAAGATTCTGTAATTTCATGCTCAGCTGCGTTGATGGCTTTCAGCCTTGTTTAAGCAGACCAGCTATGGACAGCAGTAAACCCTGTAACATCCTGCCATGGCTAATTGCTTAAATCTTCTATCTCTGTAACTTTTATGGCTGCTATTTCAACTAGATATCTTCAATAAGACATAAGTTTATTGGAGCAGAGCAGAATCTATTTATTGTCATTTTCATATTTTAACTTTCATCATATATTTTATTCCAAAATTAAGATTCACCACTATGTTCTCAAGTGGCAATAAATGGATTCCTCCTTATTCATATTGTCCTTCTTTGTGAATTTGTGGTATAATAGAGGGTATATATTATTTTCCCCCACCCCTTGCCAAGTGCACTGTATACATAGAAAGTCCCTGGTATATTCATTTGACTTCATTAAATGCAATTACAAATGATTTGTCTTGATAAAAGTGAATATTTTTGCTTGGGGCTCAGTGGAAATTGTATAACTAGCATTCCAGTGTTCAGTTCAATAGATGGGAACTGTGCTAGATATGGGGTTGGGGGTACAATGGTTAATATGTTATGGTTGCTGCCTTCAGGGAGTTCACAGCCTAGCTGGGGAAAAAGACATTTTTAAAATAGTGCTTTACTACTATGTGGTAAATGCCTTGATGAAGATATGCCTGGGTGCTGTGGAAACAAAGCTTAGAGCTTACAAATTCTTTTCCTGAATCTGAGTGTACATGAGATAAGTCCTGAAGAATGAACAGCAGCAGGTTGGGTAAAGAGCAATAGCAGGGACTGTGGCTCTTGAAATCATCTTAGTGCTTCCTTTGGAGTATTGCCTGGTTATCAAGTGTCATGTTTAAAGGGCTCTGTGTGAATAAAATGGCTGAGGTTTTCCCAAAATAAAAGATGTTTGGAAATGGCTATAGTTATGAAGTTTCGCTCACTTAATGAATGTTTCCACTACTGTGTTAAAAAAGACAGTAGGGGCTGGACGCGGTGGCTCACGCCTGTAATCCCAGCACTTTGGGAAACCGAGGCAGGTGGGTCACCTGAGGTCAGGAGTTCAAGACCAGCCTGACCAACATGAAGAAACTCCGTCTGTACTAAAACTACAAAAATTAGCCGGACGTGGTGGGACATGTCTGTAATCCCAGCTACTAGGGAGGCTGAGGCAAGAGAATCACTTGAACCCGGGGGGTGGAGGTTGCGGTGAGCTGAGATCTTGCCATTGCTCTCCAGCCTGGCACCCTGGGCAACAAGAGCAAAGCTCCATCTCCAAAAAAAAAAGAAAAAAAAAATACAATAGTTCTTAGTAATATGTTTCCTGATACACATGTATATGTATTATTTATAACTTGTCTTATTCCTAAAATGATCCTATTAAAGTATTTAGAAACTTTGAGGCCCAGAAGAAAAATTTTAAAACTGCAAGTGGATTTCATATTGTTTTTCATGGCCGAATGATAATCCATTGTGTCATTTGCAACAACATGGGTGGAACTGTAGGTAATTATTTTAAATAAAATAAGCCGGGCACAGAAAGGCAAGTATTGCATGTTTTCACTCATAAGTGGGAGCTAAAACAGTGGATCTCATGAAGGCAGAGAGTAGAATGTAGTTATTAGAGACTGGGAAGAGAACGGGCTGGGAGAAATGAGAAATTTATTAAAGGTAAAAAAATATAGCTAGATGGAAGAAATAAGTTCCGTATTCCATAGTACAGTAAGGAAATTATAGCTACCAATAATTTGTTGTACATTTAAAAATAGGTAGAAGAGAAGATTTGTCAACACAAAGAAAATATAAATGGTTGATGCAATGGATATCCCAATTACCTTGATTTGATTATTGCACATTGTATATAGGTGTTAAAATAGCACACGTACCCAAAAATATGTACAACCATTATCTATCAATTTTAACTTCATTTAATTCAGAGGGAAAACTTTCTCAAACTTTTAGGGCAAACAAATAAAATCTTTAAAAAAATTTTGTTTCCTTTTTTGTTTCCTTGGGGCTCTGTAAACTTCTAGGCTAGGGTGAAATCTCCTTTGTTCTAATAGTGTTCAGTCTATTTTTGCTTCTTTTTCTTTTCTTTCTTCCTTTTTGTTTTTGGTTAATTGATCACTATCACTTACTTACATATCTCTCTATGTAAACCATAAGATTCTTAATAACAGGAACTGGGCTTGCTTCCTATTTGTGACTCTTATACTCCTAGCACAGTGCTTAATTTCAGTAGATACAGAAATATCCTATAACAGAATGTGGGTGGTTACAAGAAAGCCACAAGGAGAATAATTTAACAAATATGAGGTAGATGACTGAGTAGAATGAATTCTGGAATACATTGGTTTTTACCTGGCACATATGTGGTGCTCAGTAAATATTGGCTGAATAAGGGTAATTAAAGATATGCCTTGATAAAGTTTGGAGGTGGGAGAAAGGATCTGGAGCAATTACAAGCCAATGGTATATTCAGTATAAGACGTGACATGAAGTTGAGTAACGTAATAATTTCCAGCAGGGTGTTTGACTGGATGCTTCCTATTAAATGTAGTCAACACATTTTTCTAAGATATTTCAAAGAACCAAGGCAGGGGGGAAATGGAGTCTAAGAAAGCATTACTTCTGCAAGATACACAGCATGCAGTAGTAATATGAAAACAATGATTTTTGACTTGAATCATGGTATTAAAGAATTCTCAATAAGTTTACTTGATTCCAACTCATGGAAGCAATACTCTCAATTGGAAAAGAAGTCAACAAATACAAAACTGAACAAATAAACAGATAATTTCCATGAGTAATAGGTGATGTGGAGAAATGTAGGAGGCTATGTAATACCTGGGATGGTAATGAAACACCTTTAGGTAGAAGACCAGCAAAGGCATCTCAGGGAAGTAATCTTTCACTTGAGATCTGAATGAAAAGGAGGTGTCCAGGAGAAGACCTAGGGGTAAAGCAATCCATGAACGCAGATGCCCTTAGAGAGGACTAGTGAGAATATCTCAGAGGCAGGAAGAAGGCCAGTATGGCTAGGTTAGGGAGTGATGGACAGAGTGGGGAGCAATGAGCAACAAAAGACAGACAGTGGCACAGGATTTTACATCCCTCAAAGGGACTGTGTATTTTATTCTAACTGCAATGGAAAAGTCTTTGAGAGGTTTTCTGTAAGTGGGGCAACTTATGACCTGATGTCACGCTTGAAAACAATCTTGGTCAGTGAGAAGTAACTGCAGGACAGGAGAAAAACCAGTTGGGACACTGTTTCAATCGTCTACTTAGAGAAGGTATTGTTTCCATTAAGGTAGTAGCACTGAAGAGGTGGCATGTATTTCTATGGAAGAAGTAAAACAACTTGTTAATGGATTAGGTATGGAGTATGGTGGAAAATAAATCAATGAAAATGCCTAGATTTTTTGACTGAACTCAGTTAGTGGTACCTCTGTTTACAGAAAGGAAGATTGTAGGCCAAACTGACATGGGAGGGAATGAACTGGAATGACTAAATGAATGTCCTTTCTCCCAAGTTAGATTATATATGCTTGAAGATCATGGTCTTTATTTTAGGCCTTATTTTTTCCTTTGTTATACCAGGCATAATTCCTTGCATATACCAGGTGGTAACAAATGGGTATTTGTCAATTGGGAAGATGAGATATGGAGAATGGATGTCTGAATCTTCTACTAAGTTAACAAACTATGATAAAACTTTTGGCCTCTAGAAGTGGGGTTTTTTTTTTTTTTTTTTAATTCTTTGCAAATCTTAAGAAATGTGAAGGGTAAGAAAGTTATCATAGATTTAAAAAATGTTATCCTTATGCCTTTTCAAATCCTCTCACTTTCATCCTCACAGTTGTAACTTGCATAAAATATAGTTGCTCATAAGTAGTCATTTTTCATTAATGGGAAATTCATTAAAAGCTTCATTTGGAAGCTTTTCATTGCGATCGAAAGACAAAACATTTTAATGTTTAGATACTTTCCTTATATTGATATTTTACATTTAATATTTGCCTTATATTGGTAATCTAATGGCTATGAATGCTACATATTATCAAGCTGTACACAGCTACAAATGTTTACGAAAATTGCTTTGTGTCAGAAAATTAATACCAGAGGAAAGCGCTAACTTATTTAAGTGGAAAGAGTTTGTTGCCAGTGACTAGTTTCAGTTCACTGGATCAAATTTAAAACTGTAGAAAGCATTGCACTTTATCATGTTGGGGTCTTAATTTCCAGCTCGCTTTTTCTTCTTTTCAATACTAGAGCTCTGGTAATAAGCAGAAGATTAGGTGAACAAATGACCACATGGTTACTTGGAACATATTCAACCGAAAAGAATACCAGAGAAAGAGGTGATTCTTACCTTCAGAGTATAAATAGTAGAGCAGAGGGAACTGAACAATTGACCTTTTATTTTGTTACCTATTAGTACAATGAGGGTGATGACTCTGCAGTGACCATTGTAAGGAATTACTCTGCCATGACCATTGTAAGGAAGATTCAGATTGTAGATGTCAAGTGAAACATCTCCTCTTTCATTACAGTTGGGGCTTTTCCTTGAGGCTAATACAAACAGACTAACAGATCCCATGAAGTCAAACATCCTACATTTACTTGGATGTCTGTATGAAAAATCAATAAGGAAAATAGATTGTAGAATAAACAATTCTTTATTGAAAATAGAACCCAGCAAAGTAATAAGAGGTGTTCTGTATTTCTTAACCTTGGAACCCACACTGGGTTGCCATGGGAAATGTGGCATTCCCCTGTCAGGGTAAAGGGTTTTATTTGCTCTACAGAAAGGCTCTATAAGGACTGGTCTCTGGAAATGCTAGAACAAAAAGGCTTGGAATTCATGCCAGTCTTCTTCAGAACTGCTTTCTCTCCACAGATCCTTGGCTGTCTCTAACCCTTTTCCAGCTGTTTTATAAGCCTGAGAATCATGAAGAGCTTATTCTAAACTACAAAAGTGGCTATGTTTTAATTTAGCTTAAAAGTACTCATGACCTCTTCTTTGCCTACAGAATATGTTACAAACTCCAAAGAGCAGTACTCCCTGTTTCATGTTTAAGGGCTTTAAGGTCTTTAGCAACTGTTGACCAAACTCTTCCCATTAAAACTATTCCTTTGCTCCCATTTTTGTCTGACATGACTTCTTATTCTCTTCTTTTTCCTCATGTGTCCTTCCACTCACTCCTTCTTAGTCTTTTTCTGTGTTTGTCTTCTGCTACTCATCCTATAATGTTTCCTATCACTAAGTCTTCATTTTAGCTTTCAGTCCTTTCCATCACTACCTTTCTAGGACTATCCATGACTTCAAATGAACCTATACAATATTGACTCCAAAATGTACCATTTTAGACCAGAACTGTCTACTGAGATTAAACTCTAATATCTATTTAATGAGATATCTCTATCTTGATGGCACGCATAGTCCCTTAAACTCACCAGATCCAATAATGAAATAATCATATTTCCCTCAAACCTATTATTATTCTTATACTTCTTTCTCAGTATAAAGCACCACTGCTGACCAGTCACCCCAACTAGAAGGATGGAAGTTGTCCTGGATTCCTCGCTCACACACCACATGCAATTGCCATATCTTGCAGATTCCATTCTTAGCTCTAGCCATATTTTCCTTCCTTCAACCCATTGGTTATTTCAGGTTCAGGTCAGTATTTAGAGACACCTATACCCAAATCACTCTGCCTTCCTGGGAAGTAATTTCAATTTACTATTATCCATACTTCATACTTTACAATTTTTTTTTACATACATTGCTTTATTTTCCCCATCAGAGAAAACTGTGAAAAAATACGTTACCTACATTATATGATGACAGGACTAGAGATGAAAATTTTCAGTTTTGAGATTGTCAAGAACCTCGTTAAGAAAAGTGAGAAATTCCTAACCCAAGTCCATTGGTTCCCAAGACCATGCTCCTTCCCCATCACAGCGCTGTCTCCCATCTATACCCAATAAAGTAGGAGAGGACAGTAAGAACTGAAAAGAAATGGAAGGAAAAATCAAAACAAGGAAAATGAAGTGACTTATCTAGGGCCATTGAGCTCATCATGAGCACAGGGGAAAGCCCAGATTTTTGACATCCAGATCTCTGCCCTTTTTTCCAGAAAAAACCTCTGCCTTCTCAATGTTGTTAAAGAATAAAAATCAGAGTGTGTTGTTCTGAAAAATTTCTTTCCTATGTGAAATGAAAAGATATCCAGGGCAATTTGAATTAGATGCCTAAAATCCCAGCTGGCATACGAAAATCTTCCCATTTCTCGTTCTCCACTTGGTGCTTTTTGTAGTACCTATTTTTATATAAAATTTCTAACTAAAATTTGCTTTCCTTTTTGAAGTAGCTACATTTATGGAACTAATACTTGATTTTAGCTGTTATAAATTCAGTTTTTCATTTTCTTTTTGAAGAATGGTCTGTGGGGAAAGGGTGTTTTTATACATGTTTATACATTACTAAGTGCCTTATTGCTTTCTGAGATGCAGCTTGTGTACTACAGAAGCCGAGAAGAATGATGTATAGCCAGCCACCCAAAACAAAATGAATAAAGATATTTAACTCCTGGTGTTTCAGGCTTTGAGGCCAGTCATAATCCATTTGAGTCAGTCCACTGGGCAAAATGCTAAGATTTCTCATTATTGCTTTAAGCAAAGGGTTTTTCATGGAGATTAGTTCAGCATCTGAAGTGCACTCTCAAAGTCTCTCAACTACCTAACAGTGATGAGTGTGATTTTTAGAATGGCCAGTGTTTGGGCTGCCATGTTCATCACTTAACTGTTGTCAAGGAGAAGAATATAGGCACAGATTGGAGAAAACCAAGGGCTGAGAATTGTATCTGTCTTCTGATCTCACCTTAAACACATTCTGGCTGTGCAACTTAACATAAGTGTCCTTTACAAGAAGACTCTAAATTCTCTCTTGCTATTCTTTAAAGATAAGGAAATAACTAATATCTAGTTGATAATCCTGTTAGACATTCATACAATAGAACTTTTCCTACCCTACACATCCAGAACCAGTTATTGACTTGTTAGTCAAAAGTTTGGATTTAAATAGTTCATTTATTTTAAAAACTGCCTGTCTTAATTACTTCAGCTTAACTTTTAAAAGTATAATTGCATAGTGGCATAATAAAATGAGTGTTTTATTGGTATTTAAAAGAAAAAAATGGTATTTCTCCCAATAAACCATATCCAGTTTATTTTTTGAGTCACCATGTCATTACTGACTGTTGAGTGAAGCCATTTAACATAAAGTAGAAAAGCACATTTTGAGTATCTTTGGCTATGGAATGAAAAATTGGGGGCTCTAAATTTGAGTTAATATTTTTCTTCATGCTTATATCCATCTGTTTGTCCCAGCATGCTTGATTTCTTAATTGTCCATAATTTTAATTTTAAACAAATTATCATTAGTACAATCTTACGCTTTGCATTTCTGTAAGTCATCAGAACTTTTAATTTGAGAACAGTTAACATACTGTGTTCCTTCATCTAATTTTTATATGTGAGGGTCAAGATTTTTTCTAGCATTTTCAACCTCTGGCCACAGTTTCGATGGTGTTCTTTCCAATGTCTAAATTGTTCTTTAATTGATTTAAAATATTTGGCATACCAAATTGACTTGTAAGGCCAGAAACCTGGGACCCATTTTTTTTTTTTTTTTTCTGAAGTTCTATTTCATTTTTCCTACATAAATCACACGTTAATCCATCATTCATACTTTCCATGCTGGATTTCTTTAAATTTAGGTGAGAATCAAAAGTGAACTAAGTAAAAAATTCTTTATTTTATAATTATTTTTTGATCTTCTCTCTCTCAGACCTAATTTGACAGCAATATTTTTAACTATTAATAAGTACTTTTTTTTAAGATTTTCAAGATCAGCAAACTTACTCTTCATAGAGATAAGGCTTTTTACATACACATATTTCATTTTTGCCACATTTAATTGTGTAATTATAAAAACAAATGCAATAAGAATAAACAGATTTAAGAACAGTTACAATTGATTCTTTGTTAGTATGCAAATCACCTGAAAGGAATGGAAATTTATGGGACATAAGCATTCTGCTTGCTGTGGACATTGGTCTGCCTGTCACTGAGAGAGTGGAGAAGATTGGTTAGTCTATTAAAAGGATGCTGATAAAGAGAACTCAACAGCGTAACTTGTGGACTAGCTATTAAACTGGAGAAAGATCTGTGATGATTTGCACAATGCACAGTCTTTATGCCTTATTATAATCAATGACTTAAATAAAAATGTGAATTTTGATGATATAAAGCTAGATGAAAGAGTGTAATTTTATAATGGCTAACACATCTTAAATGTCCAATAAACACTTACTGAATTAAATTGATGACTAAATGTTAGCTTAACAAACTTAAAAACTAGATCAAAATCAAAACCATTAAATTTGACATGTGATAAATATATTGGTTCCCAAAATCTGATGTGTGAGTACATGATAGGTTTGATTTTAAATCATTTGAGGTCACAAATATATGAGACGTTCAGTGTACTCTAAACTTAGCATAAAATTCAGCAAACTGTAAAATTCCACGTTATCTTGGGCTGCTATGACAGAAGTATGGGATCCAGATGGAGGAAAGTCAGCATCTCATGGCACTCTTCCCTGATCTGAACACATCTGGAACTATGAGTTCATTTCTACATTCTGCAGTTTAAATATTAGATTGGTGCAAAAGTAATTGCAGTTTTTATCATTTTATAAAACAGCAAAAACCACTATTATTTTTGCACCAACTTAATAGATATCAGAAGAAAAATTTGAAAGCATACAAGGAAAGATAACTAAGAACCTTGAAACTAGCTCATAAAGAAAGAGTCAAAAGTGTTAGGAATGTTTATTTGTAAGGGTTGAAGATGCAAGGAATATCTCAGTCATCCAGTGGCTACTGTGGACAGATGGGTATCACACCAAGAGAAGGAAGAACTTTTTAATAATTGTGGACGTTCACTGTAGATCATATTACACACATGTGTAACCAGCTCATCAAGCTAATCTTGTACAAAATCAAACTCAATTATATTTTTCTAGCCACTTATGCACGTTCCTTTACACACATGCACTTCTGTTAATAGAGCCGTGATCCTTTCAGTCAGGGATAGAACTCTCCATTCATTCTTCCTCGCCTCCCCCAATCCTAACAGCAGAGTCTGTCTGTTTTTGAAGGCTTACTGAAAAGTCACAGAAGAGAGCACAACTCTTCCTATACTCTGGGAAGAGCAGGGCCCTTTCTATGTAGGATAATTTAACTTTGGGGAGGGGAAATGCCTAACCAGCCAGATCACTGGAATCAAAGTGTCTTCTCCTTAGCTCCTTCTTATTAATTCCTGGATATTCTACCTCTAAATGTGTTAAATACATTCCCTTTTCTTAATTTTTACTGCGTTATTCAGGTGTAGGTGTGTATTAATTTTCTTCACCCTGATGGTTTACTGTTAGTCTCCCTGACTATAGATTTCCTCCACTTTCTTTCATTATTCAGAATATTTTCAGGTTTAGTTTTCTGAATCACAGTTATCACCATCTTGACCCTCTTATTCCCCCCACTTAGTAACCTTGGAGAGCTCACCATTACCAACAGATGTAAGACCAGACCTTGGCAAAGTATTCATTGCCCCTCATTGCCCTTCCCCAGCCAGCTTCCTGACCTTACCCCTGGCCACTCTGCTCTGGCCAAGCCAAGACACTCAAGTTTCCAGAGCACACCACATATTTTTGACCCTTCATGATCTTGATCATGCTCTTCTAGATTCTCAAAATGTCTTATTTTCCTTTGTCATACTTTAAAATACTTATATATTCTTCTAAACATAGCTTAGATAGTTTGCCAATTAAATATGCCTGGGGGTTTATTGAAATATGCTATCCATGTTATTTGGACACGGGCCAAATGATTTATTTGCTTTCACCATTCTCTGTATTATCAGATATTTATTAAGTACTACAATATTGAGGAATGAGTCATCCCAAGCACCTAACACAATTCCTGGTGTATAATAAGTTTCCAATTAACATTTATTGGGTATAACTACAACATATAAATAATTATACAAGACACTTCATGTTAAGTGTCAGTGAAACAACAGGAGACTATCCAGTTTCATGTGGGAAGATGATGATGTTTTGATTGTGTTAAATTTGAGGTATTGATTGGATATCCAAGACATACTCGTCTTTTTAAGAATAGTGACAACTTAATGCATGCACTACATTAAGAGAGAAGGAAAGTAGACAGAAAAAGACAAGAAAGAAATATTAAGGTAGATTAAATAAATGATTGATACAAATATGTAAGAGAGAGATGAAGAGTTGAATATGACAGAGATAAATGCAAGTTCATTAGAAATGAAAAAATAGACAATATTGAATATCCATAAGGAGATACGTTAATGACTAACGTGACTTTACAAGTCACATTAAGTAACTTTATGCTATCAGTTAGTTAATAAAGTACACAAAAATCTTTTGTGCTGTCCATTAAAATGGCATAGTTTTAATATTACAACATGTTGGAAAAACCATTTATCCTGCCTCTCATTGCCTCAGAGAAAGAGAAAATTTAAAAGCCATTTGTTACCACCAGCTAGGACCTTTGTGTTCCATGTATAATGGAACTATTTCAATTCAGATGCTCAAAAATGTCTTAATTAAGCACCGCAATAGGAATGCATCTTTCAGCACCATTCAAATTTCATTTCTTAGGCAACAGTTTGGAGTCTTTTACTTGGAAAACTCAGAGAGTTCTTGGAAAGGAAACTCTATTGTGCTCTTGCTCAATTTTATTTAATGACAGCATGATTTGGACCGGCAATAGGGCTGATATCTCTCTTTGGATCTTAAAAAGGTTTAGTAATATTTATCTCTACAGTTGCCTGATTTAGTACCTCAGCCAAGCTACCTAACTAGGGAATTGGTGCCACAAGTTTTCTACCAGATGACAGGGGACTTCTTCTGCAGCATTCATGTTGTAGCATGAGGCTGAGCCTCCCTCATGCTCATTCTACCCACCCACTATTCATTGTCACTTAAATCTTGATAAATGTTCCGGACTTACTAATGAGGTGGTATGGATGTGACAGATAAGTTCATTTATTAAGTGATCTTCATAAAAATGATCTTCAAAAACCACTGACATGGAAGTTGAGCATATATAGTAAAAGTAATGGGTGGTATTTTATACCAAAGAAAAAAAGAACTTGCCAGTGTTACCCAGTGGGAGTTCAGTATTTTCTAACAGAGTTGTTTCAGGTGCTCTATATAGACCAGTCACAGAGCTTTGATTTCAACTTTTTGTAAGACAGTATGGTTTGTCTCAGAGGAGCAAGCACTTTGGAGCTGGCAAATCTGGGTTCTACTTGTGCCATCTACTAGCTAGGAGATCTGGGCCTTAATTTAATTTCCCTTGAAAGTGGGGATGAAACCTAATTCTTGATGCTATTGCAAAATTTCAAAGCGAGAAGTCATGGGGGCCTTATAGATAGATGGAATTCAATCCATGGTATTCATCATTCAAAAAGACATTGATGAAGGGTCTTTTGTGTGTCAACCCCGAGCTGAGAATGTATAGATGAAGAAACCCAATACCTTGCTCTGAAAGCACACATGACTTTATAGGAGAAATAGGCATGTGAATAAATCTTAGTGATTCATAGCTCTGGGTGCTATTATGGATATGTAGGAAAATGAGATGGTAGCACAGAGCAGCATGTTTTAGCTGTGAGTTCCTCCCTTGGTTCTTTCTACAGCAGTTCTCAGAATTCCATCTGACTGGCCTCTTCCTGAGGAGGTGAAAGAGACAGGAAGTGGTTATCTGTAATTTCTTAGTGATGGTAACTCTACACCACATTGTTTATGCAGCCAATAATGTGGAAAGTATATAACCTACTTGGTCCGAAGGGGAAAATGTTTGGTGTTCTTTAAAATACCATTTGTAGTCACCATCAGGTAGGTCCAAACATCCACTGCAAGTATCCCTCCTGCAAGTATGGCTTGGATATTACTATTATATTTGGGAATAACAAAAATTCATTGTGTCCACAGGTCTTGACTGTATTTATCTTAGTTCACTGTATTTGTCTTAGAAGAGAGTAAAAGGATAATTACATTTTGAAAAAGACTCTGTTCCAAATTTACACGCTAGGAGAAACTGGCTAACCTTGCATGTGTAATATAAAAGGAGTCAAATTCTCTGAGTACCTCATGGTTCCATTTGCATTTACTTTGTCACTAAAACTTTAAAGAGGATGTTATTGGAATACAGTAGAATAGCAAAGTAATTAATTATAAGGTAATTATAAGTGAAGTGAGATTACTGAATTTTTTTGTTTTAATTTTGTGGGCTGAGCTAATGGTGAGAAAGCTATCAGAAATTACAGTTACTTATTAATCTTGGTTAGTGACCATTATTGATCTTTGCCTAAGAACTGTTGGTACTTTCTAGAGCAGTGGAAAACAAATGGTAAAGGAAAGGATTAGACACTTTGCACAAAAGATATATAATTAGCCAATAAGTATATGGGAAAAAATGGTCATTCTCACTAATAGACAAAGAAATGCTCATTACAAATTTGAAGCATAATTTTTCATCTATTAAATTGTTAGAGTGTTTTAAAAGTTATAATGTCAGTGCTTGCAAGACTGTGGGGAAACTGGTACAGATACACATTTTTAGAAGCAATAAAATGGTACAAAGCTTTTGAAAAGTAATTAATAACATAAATCAAGAAACTAATAAGTGTTTCCATTTTGGGAAGTGCATATAAAGGAAATTGTAGAATAAGAAATAAGTAATTGATACCAACATGTTCATTGCAGCACTGTTTATATTAAAACAATAAACATCACCCAAATATCCAACTATCAAAGATGGCTAAGTAATTATATCTTCATAGGAAGTAACGTTATGTAACACCAAAATAATGATAGAGGCCCTATGAGAAATGCTTAAATTGTAATGTTAGGAAAAGCAGAGGATATGAAGTTACATATGTTTCTGTATATATGTACAACTATGTGAAATACATATGGACATGTAGAGAGTCAGTAAGATAGAATGGAAAGTACACACACTTGGCAATAAGATAAGCTTTAGTTTGGACTCTGGCTCCACATTTGCAAGCTGTTGATTTCTGAAAATTATTTTAAGTTCTATGTGTTTTGTTTTCTTGTATATGAGAATACTTATGTCTACCTTATAGGACTCCTATAAGAACTACATTAGATAACTCAGTAAAATGTGAAAGAAGGTAATAGGACTATAGGTGAATATTTTTTAATTTCTCATTTTTATTTCCAGTAATTTTATATTATTTTTGTAATAGAAAATGCTTTATTTTATTTTATATGTTGTAAATGTATGATATTTTTGTAATAGAAAATATATTTTAATTTGATATTTATCACTAAAGTTATATACAGAAATATACACCTTGTGGCACTGACTGTATGACTAACTGAAGTGGTCTAAATACAGTAATTATTCTTATTTGGTACTAAACATCTCAAAGTATACCCTCTACTAAATCGTATTGGTTTATTTATTTAATGAACACTTATATAGCTTTACTATGTGATAGTCATTGTTCTAAATACTGTATTCATTTAATTCTTATAATAACGCTGTGAGTAAAGTGCTGTTACTATCCTAGTTTTATGAGAAGCTGACATACAGAGAGATTTAAGTAATTTATACAAGGTTACATTGGTATATGTGGTTGAACCAGGCAGTCTGGCTACATAGTCCAAGTCCTGAATGCTATGATGCTTTTCAACTAGTCAATTGAAAACATGATCAATGAATATCTTGGCACTGCGAGGGATACCAGGAAACACAATCTTTAACTTGAAGAAGCACAGTCTTTAACTTGAATATAATTCTCTAGGTTTCAGCTATGGTCTCAAAATTCTGTACCCTTAACCTTAGACAAATATTATCTACTTGTCGCAGGAAACCACCTCTTCCCACCTATGGTGACCTACATTCTGAATGAAAGACTCTACAGCCTATAGCTTGATTCTCTGTGGCAATGTCAGCATTTGCCATGTTTGTGCTGAGAAATCCTAAACTCAGGTTTCTTTTATACATATATGTATATATACACTCGTTCATATATTATAGGCATATGTAACTAGTATTTCAACCAAAATATTTAACCTAATACTATAAACTAAAATTACACATTCAATAAAGTTGGCTGTTGAATTATTATTATTGTGCCTATCTCAGATTAAAGATTCTCTTGCCGTGTCTTTCTAAAGAATATTCTAGTCCGGGCACGGTGGCTCACGCCTGTAATCCCAGCACTTTGGGAGGCCGAGGAGGGTAGATCACAAGGTCAGGAGTTCAAGATCAGCCTGGCCAACATAGTGAAACCCCATCTCTACCAAAACTGCAAAAATTAGCCGGGTGTGGTGACATGCACCTGTGGTTCTGGTGACTCGGGAGGCTGAGGCAGAAGAATCTCTTGAACCAGGGAGGTGGAGGTTGCAGTAAGCTGAGATCGTGTCACTACACTCCAACCTGACACCATCTCAAAAAAAAAAAAAAAAAAGAATATTCTAAGATTACGAGATGAATTCTTTCTTTTTTTTTTTTTTTTTTTTTTTTTGAGACTGAGTCTGGCTCTGTCGCCCAGGCTGGAGCGCAGTGGCCGGATCTCAGCTCGTTGCAAACTCCACCTCCCAGGTTCACACCATTCTGCCTCAGCCTCCCGAGTAGCTGGGATTACAGGTGCCCGCCACCGCACCCGGCTAGTTTTTTGTATTTTGTAGTAGAGACGGGGTTTCACCGTGTTAGCCAGGATGGTCTCAATCTCCTGACCTCATGATCCACCCGTCTCGGCCTCCCAAAGTGCTGGGATTACAGGCTTGAGCCACTGCGCCCGGCCAAGATGAATTCTTAAAAATGTGAAAACTTGTTATAAGAATATAAAATGACTCTAGAATCAAACAGTCTCAATGCCATTTCAAGCATAGGAAGTTACCATGTGACTCTGAGCAACTTTCGGATCCTCTCTGTATCTCAATTTCTTTATCTGTTGAATGGGACATACCTCCTAAATTTATGAGAAATAAAAGACATAAAAGTTTAGAAACAGGAAAGTGTTTAAGACCTCAATAAATGATAGATATTATCATTTTATTTCTATTGTTTATCTACAAAATTAGTCTTTTCTTGTTACAGGTAATCAAAATCTAGAACTACATTAAATTTGAAGATTGATATGCAGCTGGAAGTCTCCTTTTTCAAGTTTTGTGTTCACCAAATAGCTCAATTGTTACTAATTTTACAACTAAGTGTTGCAAATTTGAACTAATAAATACATCAATACTAATTAAATACAACTTCTCTGATTTACAGATTAGGCTCTGTGTAAAACTTTGTTGGAAAAAATTATTCTGCAGCTTAAAAAAATACATTGCATCATAAATAAATGTATGTTTTTATGCTCTATATTATCTCATTCCAAAGGCAAAAAATTACCTTTTTCAAATATGTTTGTTCATTTTAATGTTTACCTATCATTAAAAGCTTACTTTTGAATAATACATATTAAAATCAAATTATAAAAAAATTAACTCTTATCTGGTAGAGTACTATATTTTGGTGGAGGGTTCTACTTATCAACAAATATTTAATCTCTACTGTATTTCTTTCAAGATTGGCTCTTGACAATAAGACTGATTAAAATATTCAAAAACATTTCAAATAAATGATGTGCGTTTCTTCTGTCTTTTCTTGCAGTCATTCCCAACATAGCACCACAACTCGTCAGCCTTCAGTGACTCTCCAACGGGCCATCTCCCTGGAAGGGTAAGATAATAATAAAGAACCTCTTAAACTATGCAACCTTGGAATATAAAGTTTTCCTTTCTCTCCCTGTCTCTGTCTCTCTTTCTCTTTCCCTCCCTCGCTCCCTCCCTCCCTTCCTTCTCTCCTTCCTTCCTTCCTTTCCTTCTTTCCTTCCTTTTTTCCTTCCTTCCTTCTTTCCTTCCTTCCTTTTTTCCTCCCTTCCTTCCTTTTCCTTTCTTTCTTTCCTTCTTTCTTTATCTCTCTTTTCTTTGTTTCTTTTGTCCTCTTTCTTTCTTTCTTTCCTTCCTTCCTTCCTTCCTTCCCTCCCTCCTCACTCTTCTCTCTCAGAGACACTCTCACACACACACACTCTCTCTCTTTTTTCTTTCAATCAGCAAATATCTAGGAAACTCACATTATGTGCCAAGCACTGTGCAAGGTACTAGATTCAATAAGTCAAATAAGATTTCTTCCTTCCCTCCAGAGGGCTTCATTGTCTAGTACAAATGATAGAAATACAAACACATATTTGTGATACAGTGTAAGCATTATACGCTATAGGAGATACGCATAAGGGATTAATGGAGAATACAGGAGGGATACCTAACTGTAAATGGGCATCAAAAGAGAATTGGGGAGCAGGTCAGGTTGGTTCCTGAAAAGATATAACTCTTGAGCTGAGGACTGAAGTGTACATGGATATTTGCCCAACAGTACAAATTCATAAATATTCCTCCAAGGGAAGAAAAAAAAAACATTTACTGAGTGCTTATTAGGTACCAGGCTCTATCTATTTATCTACCAATCACCTGTTGTATTAGTCCATTTTCACACTGCTGATAAAGACATACCCAAGCCTGAGCAACTTACAAAAGAAAGAGGTTTAATGGAGTTGTATTTCCATGTGGCTAGGGAGGCCTCACCATCATGGGGGATGGCACAAGGCACTTCTTACATGGCAGCAAGAAAGAGAATGAGAGCCAAGCAAAACAGGTTTCCCCTAATAAAACCATCAGATTTCCTGAGACTTATTCACCATCATGAAAACAGTATGGGAGAAACCGCCCCATGACTCAATTATCTCCCACCAGGTCCCTCCCACAACACATGGGAATTATAGGAGTACAATTCAAGATGAGATTTATGTGGGGACACAGAGCCAAACCATATCACCTGTCTTACCTGATTTTATTTCTAAAGTAGTCCTAGAAGATAGGTATCTTTTTTTTTCTGAATCTTGATTCTCAGAGAGGTTAAGTAATTTTCCCAAGTGTATTTGTACAGAAAGTGGCATAGCCTGGACTTGAAATCAAGCCTGACTCCACTGTGTGGCTCTGTCCCCTATAATATGGTATGAAAGACTTTATTGAGGTGGAGAGCACAGGTTGTACAATTCATAAACCACATTCAGGCTAAGTTAGACATCGTGTAGAATTTCCTAAGTGTGAAAAAAAAAAATGAAGAACTAGAATGACTCTAACCTTAGAAATCATTAAATAGAATCAATAACCTGCTGTTTGGGATGGTACTGGAGGTCCATGTGCATACTATGTAGCTGAGGTGTTGTTTGCAGTAGAGGTAAGGGTGTGAGGTCTAATTTGACCACTGTCTCTACCTTACTTTATTATTCCTTTTGAAGACCTCTCTTGGCAGGGCTCAGGGTGGCTGTCATTTCACATTTTGGCCATCAGCACAAAGTAGACTTCCTCCAGCTGTGATAAATAATGGCATTTCCTTCTAAGGCTATCTCCAAACTTTTGTTTTCTTTCTTTTTATTAGCAAAAGCTTATTAGTAATTTGCCCAAAGCATTTTTTTCAATTTCCACTGTTTTCCACTTTAGTTAAAGGAAGTCTGTAATTGACATAATCACCATATCTTCTTCTCTGATGAGGCCAAAAATGTAAAAGTGTTACCCTAACTTCAAAACACCAGAGTGATTCCTTTTATAAAAAAATAGCAAACTGTATAAACTTCATAGTGATCTATTGTCCCAACTAGCATAAAGCAATTTGCCTTATATCTAGTGAATAACACAATATATTCTATTCTCTGTAAGAATGGAAGAAAACTTACTCTAGAGTCAAAAAATTTGGTTTGAATCCTCGCCTCTGCCATATGCTGTTGATCAAGGACCTCCACCTCTCTAAGCATGGGTTTCCTCAACAATAAAAGGGAAAATAGTATCAAACCCACCTGTTTTTTTTGTTGTTGTTGTTGTTGTTTGGGGGGGGATGGAGTCTCTCTCTGTCACCCAGATTGAAGTACAGTAGAGTGATCTCAGCTCAGTGCAACTTCCACCTTCTGGGTTCAAGTGATTCTCTGGCCTCAGCCCCCCAAATAGCTGGGACTACAGGCACATACCACCACACCTGGCTACTTTTTGTATTTTTAGTAGAGATGGGGTTTCACCACATTTGCCAGGCTGGTCTCAAACACCTGACCTTGTGATCCGTCCTCCTCAACCTCCCAAAGTGCTGGGGTTACAGGTGTGAGCCACCATACCTAGCCCAAACTCACCAATTTTAAAAAATAGAAGTGGCAGGTACATATTGGACCCTCAATAAGTACTAGTTAAATATACATTTAGTCTAAGTGTTCTGAAAAGGACAAAATTTATTTTTATAGGCTAGATTAGTTTGAAGACTTACTTTGAACACTTGCTTTTAAATACGTTTATGTGTATTTGTTTATGTAAAACACTTCTGGATATAAAATAAAATATTTGAGATAGAAATAACTTTGCATTACTGAAATATTTAGAAGGCAAAATTTCAGTAATCCTCTACAAAGTCCAGACCACAAAAATTTGTGCTATACATACCCAGCTGGTTGTCAGATGAAGAGATAATGTGACACATAATCACTGTGACTGAACACATAATGGGAAAGTTATTTTTCATCTTATATAGGCCAATGGGTCTTTAGCAGGTTTCCCATTAAAGTGTTATACTGCTGAGTGTAGGCAATCAACTGAAATTGCAAATTCCATTATTTCAAAACTCTCCTTCCTAATGCTTTTGTGAAAAGCAGCTACATAGGATATTTTTTAAACGAATGTAGTTTAAAAGGCCATATGTTTATATAGTTTTCACCCAAGTTGCTATTTACTTGACATAAAATAAGTGGAGATATTTCAGATTTCCAGTTAATTTGATCCACTGAGACAACAAAACTATCTGAGTCCTCTACCATAGAGTCACTGCTGCTTTTAAATTGATATCTGAATCATCTATAAATATACCACACAAAATGAGGAAGAATAATACCCCCATTAGCAGAATAAGTTCTGTGTTTCAGTTTCAAATTGACAGACACAGCCCACAGCTTAATCTCCTCTTCCTCCTGAGACCCTAAAGGAAACTAATGTGATAATAATATTTTTTAAAAAAGGACAATCTCATAGTGATCAAGGAAATAGAAGGGAACATCAAAGGCCAAATGGGTTCATTACATTTCTTTGCAACAGAAAGCTGATGGAAGGGTATTGATTGGTGAAAAACAAAGTAATCTCAGCCTTTGATCACCTGTGGCAGCAGGGCTGTACAACTCCAGGGGGCACCTTTTACATTGTATTCTATTAGAATGGCATTTCATGGGGTTATGTTTCCGGGGATGCCACCCACAAGAAGCCCTACCACAGTGCAGTAGCACTATGTGAAGGGGCCTACAGCTCAGCAGAGAGCAGATCTGCCTAGCCAAACCCAGAAAACTCAGAGACGTTAGGGTAGTGACAACAGATGGGATGGAAAGCAGAGTCTGAGAATAGGAATAGGAATGAAGAGTCCTCCCGTTAGCGTGCACACCTCTGCATACAAAAAAGAAAAAAGACGTTTCTTCTCAGAAGAAATTGAATCACTCTTCTGTAGCACTTAGATGAGCTAATTTAAGAGTTGGCGCCCATAGTCGAGCCCTTCACAGTGTGCTAGTCTGGGGCACAGTTCGTGTTTTCTCGCTTAACTTCAAACATTTCTGTTAAAAAGCCTAATCAACCTAAGTGCCTATCAACGAATGACTGGATGAATGAAATGTGGTATATATACACAATGGAATACTATTCAGCCATAAAAATAATGAAATCATGTCATTTTCAGCAACATGTATGGAACTGGAGGCCATTATCTTAAGTGAAACAGTTCAGAAACAGATGAGTGCCACATGTTCTCACTTATAAATGGGAGCTAAATAATATATACACATGGACATAGAGTGTGAAATGATAGACGTTGGAGACTCAATAGAGTGAAATACTGGGAGGAGGTTGGACGATGAGAAATTACTTGGTGGGTAAAATGTACATTATTCTGATGATGGATACACTAAAAGCACAGGCTTCACCACTGTGGAATATGGCCATGTAACAAAATTGCACTTGTATCTCTTAAATGTATACAAATTTTTTAAAAGCTGAAATGGTTAAAAGCATTTGCCTCTGGAAAGGAAGGGAGAATTCTCAGGGGAGGTGGCACAAATTGAATTTTGAGGGATGTGTCTGCAGCAAGGTAGAGGTTAAAAAATGGAAAAGAAAATCATGTGCAAAAACCTAGATGCATTTTCTTAACACTGCTAAGACTAAAAAGTATCTTCAGCTACTCAGAAAGCTTTCTTTCATCTAGGAGAAGGCACTTTATGTTACCTTACAAGATCATTTAGTGGCATACTTAATGGCAGAATTTTCTAGTAAAAATTCTAGTAGCATAGTAGTATTTTCACATTGGCAAAACAGCTGCCCTGGAAGGTGTTGGCCACCCTTTATAAGTAGCACTTAACAGGAAACTAAATGACCATCTTCAGTGAAATTCTTCAAGACATCCTTTATGGAATAAATAGTTGGTCTAACTAACCGCACCAAAAATCTCTCCCAAATCCAGAAGCATATGAGTGTCAAACAAACAACAACAAAAAAAGTAGTTTTACTTACAAACAGATCTAAGGGAACCATCCTTTCAAGTTAACTGGTTTGTAATGATGCTGCTATTGTACTTTCTCACCAGGACAGGCCTAACTCCATAGGGATAGCCATGTGCCACTGTTTGGCACAAGAGACACCCTTCCCACATTTTAAGACTGCTCTAGGCTCATGAAACCGTGGTTCCACTGGGGCTGGGGAGACTCTGTTTTTCTAAGCCTGAGCTCAGGTAACCTTTCCAAGGAACATCTGGAAACAGGACCTCTAATGGAATTATTCCCTCTCTTGTTCTCTACTCCTTTTTCCTGGATAGGAAAAGCTCTTGTTTTATAGCTAATGTGCTTCAAATTTCCCAGGATGATGCTGACCTAAAAGACTCAGTCTTTTTCCTCCAAATACTCACATATTTGGTTCCAAAATATATGGTCATGGCAGAATGTGATCTGAAAATCAACAGGTCATCTTTGAATCAGGACATAGAACCCAGATCTACCATTTCTTACTGTGTGATTTTGGCAAGATGTCTGTTATCTCATATACGAAGTGATCAGGTTGAATTAAATAAACAAGGTATTAGATGCCTTCCAAATCTAACATTTTGGAGACAAAAGTTTGGCTTATGGACTTCTAGGAATATTCCTAGATATAGAGCATAAACTTTTAAGGGACCATTGGGCTCTGGGTAGCTGGTCCTTTGAGCTAGTTGGCTTGAGTTATCTCTATCCACATATACAGACACCCATCTATACCTCAGGATTTGTAATCAGCATGAATGCTCAACTTCCTTCAGCACACCCTGATCTTCAAAAGTAGTGCCAAGTAGTGTTGGGGGCAGGGAGGGGTTGACATGCCGATTAATATACTGAATTATAGTAGTGCTCTTTGAAACTTGGAAGAGATTTTTTTTTTTCAGGCTACTAGTTGCTAGGGTCACTGGTCAAAAATCTGAGCCTTTGCTTATCACAGATATTTAAGTGACTCTATCAAAACAGAGAGGCAAGTTGGGTAAAGTGCAAAGGATTTTTGTCTATTTTTAGAATGTATTAAAATAATATATATTATTTTATGTGTATGTTTATGTGTATATATGTATATGTGTATATATACACATATATGTATATATGTATTTATATGTATGTGTCATTCTCTTTATTTTGCTTTCCTGCCAGCTGAAGAGTTTATTTAAAAAGAATATGGGAAAAGTAAGGAAATGAGCACCCATTTGATTTTTAGAAATGATCAGAAGAAATCAAACTGCTCCCCCCCAAAAAAATTTCTGTTTGTGATTTATAGTTCAATAAAGACAGACCTGCCTCCTGAATAAGAAAGTTCTGGGTGAGAAAGCTCTGGCTGGGAGTCCCAACTTTATTAATGCTGCCAGGTCACCTGCTAAAAACATCTCAGCTGTTTGGAAGGACTCAAAAAGTTTACAGGCCCTCCTTCCGTCCCTGGGTGGCGGAGGTAGATCTTCAGAGTTTAAAAACCAGGGGATTCATTAGGAATCTATCAGAGCAGCAAATTCCTCCAGGTCATCGCTATCCCCCATAGTTAAGCATCACGTGCTTCCTTTTCATTTTTCCTTGTGTCCCTGGAATTTGCACCTCTCCTCCTGCTTGGGCTTTCAGCTCCTTTTCCTTAGCCTCATTTCAAATGGTGAACAGATTTTTTTTTTTCCATTCCCTTGCTCCATAAGACATCCTTTCTAGGCTTTATAATCTTTTTCCTCACATGTGTAGAGCTTAAAATATAAAAGGTGTCATCACAGCAAACTTTAAGGAGTCTCCCAAATTTACCAGTGTTGAAAAAATGCTGAGACTGTGGAGAGCTAGGAAAGATTTAAGGGCTAGGAAGACATGAGTTCTAATTCTCTCACAGGGACTGGATTTCTGTTGCCATTTGCTTTTCAAATTACAACTGTATAAAAATAAATTAATACATAAACAAACCATTGATTCTTGTTTAGAACAGACAGAAGTTTCCAAATGTGGAATTTCAAGGACTAGTAAAATAGCAAAAATATTTTGCAAGATGATGTAGAAAATCTAGATTTGTATTTTTCCATGTAAAGACTTGTATAGACATTATCCACTATCATCATTATTGATCCATAAAAGAAAGCCTTCCTTAAAATGAAGAAACAAAAAAACATAAATCGCAGAATACAGAGTACTCTATCATTAAAGCAGGCATTGCAAACCCATAGACTCTGAAGTTCAAAAATAATATTTTTTCTATATTTAAGGGCTAAAATATAACATTAAATATTGTATATTTTATTTTAATTTAATAGTAACTGATATGTGTTGTGTTTTATGTGGCTCTCATTTTGCTCTGATAACAATTATAGGCACATTTAACCCTCTTTATGGATGAAGACACTAAAGCTTGGAGAAGTTAAGTAGCAGAACTGAGATTTGAGACCACATTTTTAAGTCACTACCCTCTCATACCTCCCCAAACTTGCATGTGTTTTGTTATTACAAGCTGGCCAACCTGGAGGCCTAAGTAAGATGTTAAAATACAAAGTAGAGCTCAGTTTGATTTCTGAGGTTTTGGAGTTTTTTGTTAACTAGAATCATTGTCAAAAATCTACTTTCAAATAAAAATGTTAATAAATGAGGAATAAACTTGTATCATGATTCTGCTCACCTTGAAATGTACTGAATTAGAAGAAATGGAGGAATAATATCTCCAAACTATAGGCTTCTGGTTTGCCCAGCAGGACTAGGAAGAAGCTCAGAAGTCACAGGTCAGGAGTCTGGTTATGAGAATTCTTCGGTTGCCCTGTTCAGTGGCCTCACACACTGAGGGCTGTTCAGTGCCAGTAGTATTGACCTTGTAGGGCTGCCACAGAATCCACTGGGCAATTGAAGTTAGGGATGTTTATTTTTTAAATACTCCCTATTTTCTGGACGTAGATGAGTTCCAACATGATTACTTATCATATTGTGCATATCTTCCTTGAAAACTTTTTAAAGTTTTACTAAATGGGCTTCAAAATGGTCTCAAAGTAATTGTGAATAAACTTTCTCCTCATTGTTATATAATTAAACATACCCAAAACAGTGTGCTGCAGAACATCCAACTAGAAAAGTGCCCCTCTTCATCAGTACTCATAGTTATTAATGCTAATAATAATATGCTCACCCATGACATTGACTGAAATGTCACTAAAGAGCTTGTTAATATGTTGAATTAACCAACGAGGAGTAAAAAAGCACCCAGTCATAAGTCTGTTATGAAAATGAAAACTAGAACCATTATTCCATGACAAGATTTAGTTGCTTAAACTCTCAAAAAGATTTTATCAGTCCCAAACTTTCTAATTGTAGTCCCAGCACCAACCTCTTCTTTATATTTGCATCACTACCTCTCTTTGAATACTGTCCTTTTTTAACTTGATTTTGTTTACGATGATGCCAACCAATAAATTCAATTAGGAATATAATGATGAGCAAAGCAGACACTGACTCTGCCCTCAGTCTGTGGGAGAAAATAAGACATTAATTGAATAATCACACAAATAAATATGAATCTGTTACTGTGTCAAGCTCTGTGGGAAAAAAAAAGGTAGGGGGGACTACGATGCCCTGTGTACCTATAATAGGGCATCTGACTTTGTCAGGGTGGTCAGGGAAGTCATGGAAGGCTCTCATCTGAATGACGACTAGACCTTGACTAGGCAAAGAAAGGGTCATCAATGGATGCACAATGATTACAAATCTGTCTGAGTGTATGACTGAGCAGAGCACAGATGAGAACAACATGAACTCAGTAGAGCTTTCCATTTAGAAATTTATAATAAGGAGGCTGACTCATGACTGACTCTCTGTCTCCTCCTAAGAGGCTGTCTGATGGAGTCTTCCAGTTGCTTATCAGTGTTCTGTGGTCTTGACAAAGATGTGATTTTCTAAATCCCATGGCTGTCCAGTTCTGCTGTTCCTTTGGTTTTATGTTTATGTGTTTGTTTGCTTATGTATCTGCCTATGTGCCAGAGTTATGAGATCTTCCATTGCCACTGCTGCATCTTTCCTTCTCCTCTACCAGTTCCTCCCTTGGTCCTTTTTATTTTCTGTCTTTTCTCCCTTTCCCCTGCCTTCTCTACAGAAACTTCCTCCTCCTCCTTTCTCTTAGTCTTAATTTGCCATTCATTTTCTTCTTTTTCTCTTTTATTCTTCTCCCTTTTTTGCTGTTCACCATGAAGGTACCAGGATTATGTTCACATAGTGCATTATAATTTACAAAGGCATCTCATGGACATTATGCCATTTGATCCTAATAACAGCTTTGTAAGGTGGCTGGGTAAGAGTTATTTATCCTGTCTACAGATGTGACAGAGGACCAGTGACTTCTCCAAGGTCATGTGTCTGGGAAGAGAAGGATTCTTGAATGCAACCTAAATGGCTGTCTCCTGCACTACCAGACCATCCTGCCTCAACAGAAATGTCACATATGTTTCAATCACATCTTTTAGTCTGACTGACAAAAGTCCTTTTCCGCCTTGTCTTTATCATTCATGAAAATAAGTCTAGACAAAAGTCATGGTCAGAGGCGTTTTCTGGTGGCTCATCCATCACAGGAGTTGAAATAGCCTTAGTGTCATCTGATGAATATTTGCCAGACATTAAATTTGACCTTGGATTGAACTGCTTATAAAGAATGATTTTCATTCTATTGCTACCTTGTCTGGCTGTGACGTGGAAGGTGGCATGGCTAACAAGAACCAAAAACAAAGAGGATTGCTTCAGGTATCATTTGTCAGCCTTCATTAGATTACTCATCTTGAGACATCTATCTTGATATATCCAAATGAAATCTGGTGTTTTTCTCAGCATATATTTCAATCCCTCAGAGACCCTTAAATTCCATTAGGATTTCTGTTTACTTCCTTCTTCTGACCAATTATAAGAGAGTTTAAAGAAAGAGCACATCTGTATCCTATGCCACAGACCAGATGCCCCTTTATTGCCAGAAAAACAGCGAGCGATGTTTATCCTTTATTTAATCTCTCTGCTGACTTTCAGTGCTGGTAAATGTTTATTCCACTGAAGTATGCTTTTAAGATGTCAGTCAGCAACCTTTATTGACCAATGGATCACATTTGGTAAAGGTTCCTGCTTATTACATAGAGAATTAGACTGCTCAAGGAGGATTTTGCAGGGGACGAGCACCATTCATCCATTCATTCAGTCATTGATTTGATTGACTAACTTCTTATATATTTGTTCAACTAAGCATTTACTGAATGTCTAGTATGTACCAAGCACTCTGGTGAGATATTTGAGAAAATCAAGAAGAAACAGGCCCAAGCCTTGCCCTTGAAGAACTCACAGACTAGTAGGGTGACAGAATGTTGAAAATTGCAGTAATTCACTGTGATTATATCTTTGTAATTACAGAACAAAAGAATAAGCAGCTGATTTGGGGGAAGCTAGTAGTGCCGTTCAAGTGAAATTTCAGTAGTTTTTATCAGATGATTACCAACCCTGAAGGGTAAATGAATACCCTCTTTAGACTAAAGAAGGTCCATGCTTACATGAGCTGATATCAAGAGTTGGGAATTTTTTTCTTCTAAGCACAGGTCTGTAAGAGCTACATTGAAGTATAGAACAGAGCCATGTTCTTCACAGCCTATTCAGTTTTGCGAAGGAGAATTCTCCTGTGGTCAAGCATTAATTATGAACATTGATGGGAAACTGCATTTCAGTATCAATGTTGTATGATAATAAAATGTGTGAGCATCCCTTCTCTTACAGTGCTTTCACTGCATCTCCGAAGTCCTTGCTTGTCCTCAAGTCTCTCTCCTTGGTATAGCTGCCTGGTGTAATTTAAAGAAGATGAACTTTTGGCATATCTGTAACTTCATTTAAATTCTGGTTCCAGCAATTACTAGCTTTATCACCTTGAGCTGTTACTAAACCTTTCTAAGTCTCTCTTTCTTTAATCTAAAAGTAGAGATTAATATCTGATTCCTAGGATTGTTTTGACAGTTTGTTTTTTTAAGTCTGTAAATGGCCAGCATACTACTTAACAACTGGTAGGTACAAGTAGGGATTTGTTCCCTCTCTGATCTCTCTTCCTCTATCCCATCTGACCTTTTTCTTTCTTGTGTACTAGAACCCATTTCTTCCTTTTCCATGCCAGGAATCAATTGACAAAGTCTCCATTCATTGTCCATTTAACAAAACATTTCCTATGCACCTCTCACACACTCTCAGGAGATACAATCAGTAATGTAGAAGACAGAACACAGCACGTGGTAAAGAAACAAAGTAAGAGGAGTAAATACGCCTATTTAGAAAAAGACATCAAGAGTTCAAACACTTTCTACACCCCCTAAAATTGATTTCTTCAGAGCAGAGTTTCAGGAATAGTAGTAGATGTAAAAAGAATATTTAAGGGTAAAATGTCACCACACTTTACCTCCTTATTTATACACAAAAGAGTAAGTCCAGAGCCCATGCACATATGTGCTATCTCAAATATGTGAACACACATAGATTCCTTCCACATATCTGGGGTCTCCAGTGATTGCTGTTTCATTCAAAAGATTTATTGGACACTGGTACATACACAACACCAGTGTCTCTTCTTGATTGCCTGTATAATAGATCATATCTCTGCCACACAATTTAATGGCTGTAGTTTTCTCTTTTTTCCATGTTGAAGAGGTTCTCTCCTCTACTGGGTACAAAAGTCCTTCAGGGCAGGTGCTAGTTCCTACCCTATCGTGTAATTATTGGGCACTCTCCCACACACAGACCATATTCAACAAGTGATGGCTTGTTAAAGTTCCTCCTTCTACTGTGACCTGAGGAATAAGGGGAATTATATTCCCTAAGTGACCAATTTTCTCCACTTCTAGCCAATTTCTTCACTAGGGGAGATAAGCCAACTAGTCATCACTTTCTCTATCTCTGTAGTTGTACAGAGTTGTAAAGGTTTTTGTAGACAGTAATATTGTGAATGCTGCTAATGCTGCTGCTGCCACTTTTTGTTTTTTTTTTTTTTTTTTTTGGAGTGGGGGATTATCCGTCACCTCAAATATGTATCCTTTATTTTTGTTACAAACAATCCAGTTATACACTTCAATTATTTTTAAGTGTATAGTAAAATATTGTTTACCATAATCAACCTGTTCCGGATCTCAGCTCACTGCAAGCTCCGCCTCCCGGGTTTAGGCCATTCTCCTGCCTCAGCCTCCGGAGTAGCTGGGACTACAGGCGCCCGCCACCTCGCCCGGCTAGTTTTTGTATTTTTAGTAGAGACGGGGTTTCACCGTGTAGACCAGGATGGTCTCGATCTCCTGACCTCGTGATCCGCCCGTCTCGGCCTCCCAAAGTGCTGGGATTACAGGCTTGAGCCACCGCGCCCGGCCTGTTCTGCTATTAATACTAGATTTTATTCATTCCTTATAAATTTATAAATATATTTTTATACCCATTAACCATCTCATTATTTCCCCCACCACTGTTCTTCCCAGCCTCTGGTAGCCATCATTCTATTATATCCATAAGTTCAGTTGTTTTACTATTTTTAGCTCCCACAAATAAGTGGGAACATCCAAAGTTTGTCTTTCTGTGTCTGTCTTATTTCACTTAACATAATGACCTCCAATTCCATTCATGTTGCTGCCAGTGACAGGATCTCATTCTTTCTTATGGCTGGATAGTAGTATATTGTGTATTTGTACCACATTTTCTTTATCCATTCTCATTTGTTGATAAACACTTACATTTCTTCCAAATCTTGGCTATTGTGAATAGTGCTACAATCACCATGGGAGTACAGGTATCTCTTTGATATACTGATTTCCTTTGTTTTTGGATATATACCTAGTAGTGGGATTCCTGAATCATGTAGTAGTTCTATTTGTAGTTTTGAAAAATGTTTTCAATTTTTAATTTCTGTGGGAACATAGTAAGTGTATATATTTATGAGGTACATGAGATGTTTTGATACAAGCATGCAATGGGAAATAAGCACATGATGGATAATGGGATGTCTGTCCCCTCAAGCATTTTTCCTTTTAGCTACAAACAATCCAATTATACTCTTTAAGTTATTTTAAAATGTACAATTATTACTGACTTTACTCACCCTGTTGTGCTATCAAACAGTAGGTCCTATTCATTCTTTCTAGTTATTTTAGTCCCGTTAACCATCCCACATTCCCCCAACCTACCTCCCACCACTACCTTTCCAGCCTCTGGTAACTATCCTTCTACTCTTAATCTCCATGAGTTCAATTGTTCTGAATTTTAGATTCCATGAATAAGTGAGAAAATATGACGTTTACCTTTCTGTGCCTGGCTTATTTCACTTAACATAATGATCTCCAGTTTTATCCATGTTGTTGCAAATGACTGGATTCTCATTCTTTTTGTGGCTCCATTGTGTATACATGCCACATTTTCTTTATCATTCATCTGTTGATGAACACTTAGGTTGCTTCCAAATCTTGGCTGTTATAAACAGCGCTGCAACAAACATAGGAGTGCAGATATCTCTTTGATGTGCTGATTTCCTTTCTTTTGGGTATATACCTAGCAGTGGGAGTGCTGGATCATATGATAGCTCAATTTTTAGTTTTTTGAGGAACACCTAAACTGTTCTCCATAGTGATTGTACTAATTTACATTCCCACGGACAATGTAAAAGGATTCCCTTTTCTCTACATCCTCACCATTATTTGAAACTGCCTGTCATTTTGATATAAGCCATTTTAACTGGGGTGAAATGATATCTCATTGTAGTTTTGGTTTGCTCTGATGCTCAGTGATGTTAAGCACCCTTTCATATACATGTTACTGATTTAATTGTTAATTTATTGCATATATTAGTGAATTTTTATAAGTCCATTTTCACACTGCTGATAAAGACATACCTGAGACTGCAAAGAAAAAGAGGTTTAACAGGTGGGAAAGCCTCACAGTCATGGTGGAAAGCAAGGAGTAGGTGCCAAAGAGAGAGCTTGTGCAGGGAAGGTGCCAAAGAGAGAGCTTGTGCAGGGAAACTCCTGTTTTTAAAATCATCAGACCTCATGAGACTTATTCACTATCACAATAACAGCACAGGAAACACCGATCCCCATGATTCAATTATCTCCCACAGGGTCCTTCCCACAGTGTGTGGGAATTCAAGATGAGATTTAGGTGAGGACACAGCCAATCCATATTATTCCACCCCTGACCCCTTCCAAATCTCATGTCCTCACATTTCAAAATCGATCATGCTTCCCAACAGTCCCCCAATGTCTTAACTCATTTCAGCCTTAACTCAAAAGTCCAAAGTCCCAAGAATCATCTGAGATAAGGCAAGTCCCTTCCACCTATAAAGCAAGCAAAATCAAAAGCACTGTAGTTACTTCCTAGATACAATGGGAGTCCTGGCTTTGGGTAAATACAGCCATTCCCAATGGGAGAAATTGTCCAAAACAAAGGGACTATAGGCTTCATGCAAGTCAAAACTCCAGCAGGGCAGTCAAATCTTAAAGCTTCAAAATGATCTTCTTTGACTCTGTCTCACATCCAGGTCATGCTGATGCAAGAGGTGGGTTCCCATGGTCTTGGGCAGCTCCACTCCCATGGCTTTGCAGGGTATACCCTCCCTCCCAGCTGCTTTCATGGGCTAGTGTTGAGTGTCTGCAGTTTCTTCAGGTGTATAATGCAAACTGTCAGTGGGTCTATCATTCTGGGGTCTGGAGGATAGTGATCTCTTCTCACAGCTCCACTAGGTGGTGCCTCAGTATGGACTCTGTGTGGGGGGACTCCAACCCCACATTTCCCTTCAACACTGCCCTAGCAGAGATTCTCCATGAGGACTGTACCCCTGCAGCAAACTTCTCCTGGGCATCTAGGCATTTCCTTACATCTTCTGAAATCTAGGCAGAGGTTCCCAAACCTCAATTCTTGACTTCTGTGCCCTCACAGGCTCAACACCACATGGAAGCTGCCAAGACAAGGCTTGCACCCTCTGAAGCTAAGGCCCAAGCTCTATATTGGCCCCTTTTAGTCATGGCTGGACTGGCTTGAATGCAGGGCAACAAGTCGCTAGTCTGCACATGGAAGAGGGACCCTGGGCCTGACCCACAATACCATTTTTCCCTCCTAAACCTCCAGTCCTGTGATGGGAGGGGCTGCCATAAAGGTCCAGGTTTCTGAGATGCCCTGGAGACATTTTCCACATTTTCTTGGTTATTAACATTTGGATCCTTGTTAATTATGCAAATTTCTACAGCTGGCTTAAATTTATCCTCAGAAAATGGGATTTTCTTTTCTATCCCATTGTCAAGCTGCAAATTTTCCAAACTTTTACCTTGTTTCCCTTTTAAAACTGAATGCCTTTAACAGCACCCAAGTCACCTCTTGAATGTTTTGCTGCTTAGAAATTTATTCTGCCAGATACCCTAAATCTTTGCTCTCAAATACAAAGTTTCACAAATTGCTAGGGCAAAGGAAAAATGCCTCCAGTCTCTTTGCTAAAACATAACAAGAGTTACCTTTGTTCCAGGTCCCAACAAGTTCCTCATTTCATCTGAGACCACCTCAGCCTGGATTTCATTGTCCATATCATTATCAGCATTTTGGTCAAAACCATTCAACAAGTCTCTAGGGAGTCCCAAACTTTCCCACATTTTCCTGTCTTCTCCTGAGCCCTCCAAACTGATCCAGCCTCTACTTGTTACCCAGTTCCAAAGTCACTTCCACATTTTCAGGTATCTTCTCAGCAGTGTCCCACTCCCAATACCAATTTACTGTATTAGTTCATTTTCATGCAACTGATAAAGACATACTCAAGACTGGGAAGAAAAAGAGTTTTAATGGATTTACAGTTCCACATGGCTGGTGAGGCCTCACAACCATGGCAGAAGGTAAGGAGAAGCAAGGCACATCTTAGATGGATGGCAGCAGGCAAAGACACAGCTTGGGCAGGGAAATTCCCATGTTGATGAGATTTGAGTGGGGACACAGCCAAACCATATCAGAGTTGAAATCATTACAAAGCTATAGGAGTACAAGATCATCATTTTTGTTCATGTGTGTTTGTATATTCCAATATGTCAATGCTAGCAAATAATTTGGGCATAAGAAAAACTATAAGCCACATTAGTATCTTTCACCCTTGGCTTCTAAGAGAACCGTGGCTATCAAAGATCAGGCCTTGTGTTTGATACTGCATGGGGTTTTTGCAGAAGAAAATATCATTATCATTATCTGGCCTTGTGTGTCTGCAAAACGCACATCACTATGGAGAGCTACTTTATAATAATGTCCTAGTTTCAATTTACTCGAGGGCCATATCCATTGTGGGGGTAAAAAGGATATAATAATGTCCACCTCCTTGTGAGAAAATGATCTAAGGGTCAGAGACAGGCAGAAGATTTTCCAAGGCCACAACAAATTCAAGACCAGAAGTCAGGGCTCCTAATTTTTTGACCAGGAACTCCATTTGATCTAGAGGATAATGAAGGTAAACTAGAGTCTTCATTCCTCTGTTTTTGCTTTTTCAATTCCTCATGACTTTTGACTTATTTTTCCAGAAGAAGGGATCATTATGGGGAAACTGGAATGCTTTTAGGGGAGAAATAATGGGAAGAGGTATAAAATGCCAGAAAGCACCTTTTGCAGTATGGTTTTGACCCCCCTGACATATCCATGAAACCATTTTTCTTGTGTGACAGCAAGAATTCCTTCCATGTAATTTTCAGCAGCAAATAGGGCTTGGGAAGAGTCCTAAGTTGGCCTTACTTAGATCCGAACTCATACTCAGCAAAACAGACACAGTGTATATTTTGGGTGCCCTAGCTTCATTCTGCTAGATCAAATGTCTTCATCTCTTAACCACCCTCCTTTGTTTTTGGTCCCCAGTGCTGCAATCTTCCTTTTATCAACATCAGTTCTTAGGATCAACTAGTTTGCCCTGAAATTTAGATGTCTTTTAGGTTTTCATTCCATGGTGATTCATTGATCATATTCTTTGTGCCAACTATTTTACTAGGTATTTAGGACATAGGAGCAAAGGGAACTTGTATTCATTAAGCACTTTTTAATAGATTTTATTTTCCAGAGCAGCTGTGGGTTCATAGCAAATAAAAAACAGAAAATGTAGAAAGTTCTCATGTGTGTCCTGCCCTCACACATGCATAGCCTCACCTGTTATTAACAATCCTCCACCAGAGAAGTACATTTGTTTGAATTGATGATGCTACATTGATACATCATTATCATCCAGGGTCCATAGCTTACATTAGTGTTCACTTTTAGTGTTGATTATTCTAAGGGTTTGGACAAATGTATAATAACATGTATCCACAATTATAGTGTCATACAAAATAGTTTCCCTGCCCTAAAAATTCTCTGAACTTGGAGATTCTGATGATTATGTATCTTGGGGATGATCTTCTTGTTAAGTATCTTACCGGGGTTCTCAGAGATGACACAGACAAATGAAAAAAACATTCCATGTTCATGGATAGGAAGAATCAATATCATTAAAACAGCCATACTTCCCAACACAATTTATAGATTCAATGCTATTCCTGTTAAACTACCATGAGATTCTTCACAGAACTAGAAAAAAAACTGTTCTAAAATCATATGGAACCAAAAAGGATCCTGAATAGCCAAAACAATCATAAGCAAAAAGAACAAAGCTGGAGACATCACACTAGCTGACTTCAAACTATATTACAGGGCTACATGAACCAAAACTGCATGGCACAAAAACAGACACATAGACCAATAGAACAGAATAGAGAACCCAGAAATAAGACCACAGATCTGCAACTATCTGATCTTTGACAAACCTGACAAAAATAAGCAATGGTGAAAAGATTCCCTATTCCATAAATGATGCTGGGAAAACTGACTAGCTACATATAGAAGATTAAAACTGTGCCCCTTTCTTACACTAGATACAAAAATGAATCAAGATGGATTAAAGACTTAAATGTAAAACCCAAAACTGTAAAAACCCTGAAAGACAACCTAGGTAATACCATTCAGGATATAGGCACAGGCGAAAAATTTCTTTTTTATAAATTTCTATTTTTTTTTTTTAATACTTTAAGTTCTAGGATACATGTGCACAACATGCAGGTTTGTTACATATGTATACATGTGCGATGTTGGTGTGCTGCACCCATTAACTCATCATTTACATTAGGTATATCTCCTAATGCTATCCCTCCTCCCTCCCACAACCCCATGACAGGCCTGGTATGTGATGTTCCCCATCCTGTGTCCACATGTTCTCATTGTTCAATTCTCACCTATGTGTGAGAACATGTGGTGTTTGGTTTTCTGGCCTTGCGATAGTTTGCTCAGAATGATGGTTTCCAGCTTCATACATGTCCCTACAAAGGACATGAACTCATCCTTTTTTATGGCTGCATAGTATTCCATGGTGTATATGTGCCACATTTTCTTAATCCAGTTTATCATTGATGGACATTTGAATTGGTTCCAAGTCTTTGCTATTGTGAATAATGCCGCAGTAAACATATGTGTGCATGTGTCTTTATAGCAGCATTATTTATAATCCTTTGGGTATATACTCAGTAATGGGGTGGCCAGGTCAAATGGCATTTCTAATTCGAGATCCTTGAGGAATCGCCACACTGTCTTCCACAATGGTTGAACTAGTTTACAGTCCCACCAACAGTGTAAAAATATTCCTATGTCTCCACATCCTCTCCAGCACCTGTTGTTTCCTGACTTTTTAATGATTGCCATTCTAACTGGTGTGAGATGATATCTCATTGTGGTTTTGATTTGCATTTCTCTGATGGCGTGTGATGATGAGCATTTTTTCATGTGTCTGTTGGCTGCATAAGTGTCTTCTTTTGAGAAGTGTCTTTTCATATCCTTCACCCACTTTTTGATGGGGTTGTTTGATTCTTTCTTGTAAATTTGTTTGAGTTCTTTGTAGATTCTGAATATTAGTCCTTTGTCAGATGGGTAGATTGCAAAAATTTTCTCCCATTCTGTAGGTTGCCTGTTCACTCTGATGGTAGTTTCTTTTGCTGTGAAGAAGCTCTTTAGTTGAATTAGATCCCATTTCTCAATTCTCGCTTTTGTTGTCATTGCTTTTGGTGTTTTAGACATGAAGTCCTTGCCCATGCCTATGTCCTAAGCTGTATGGCACAGGCAAAGATTTCATGATGAAGATGCCAAAAGCAATGACAACAAAAGCAAAAATTGGTAAATGAGATTTAAGTAAACTAAAGAGCTTCCATACAGCAAAAGAAACTATCAACAGAATAAACAGACTACCTACAAGAATGGAAGAAAATATTTCCAAACTATGCATCTGAGAAAGATCTAATATCCTTTAAGAAACAAACAAATGTACCAAAAAAGACAAACAATCCAATTAAAAAGTGTGCAAAGGACATGAACAGACAGCTTACAGAAGATGACATATGAAAATACAGTTCGACATCACTGATCATTAGAGAAATGCAAATCAAAACCACAATGAGATACCATCTCATGCCAGTCAGAATGACTATTATCTAAAAGTCAAAAAACAACAGATGTTGGCAAGGTTGTAGAGAAAAAGGACTGCTGTTACACTGTTGATGGGAGTGAAAATTAGTCCATTGTGGAAGGCATTGTGACAATTCCTCAGAGACCTAGAGGCAGAAATACCATTTGACCTAGCAATCTCATTACTGGGTACATATCCAAGGAATATAAATTGTTCTATTATAAAGACACATGCAAGCATATGTTCATTGCAGCACTATTCACCAATAGCAAAGACGTGGAATTAACCTAAATGCCCATCAGTGATAGACTGGATAAAGAAAGAAAATGTGGTACATATACACCATGAATTATATGCAGCCATTAAAAAAAAAAAAAGGAGATCATGTCCTTTGCAAAGATATGGATGGAGCTGGAAGCCATTATCCTTAGCAAAATAATGCAGGAACAGAAAACCAAATACTGCATGTTCTCACTTATAAGTGAAAGCTAAATGATGAGAACACATGAACACATAGGAGGGAACAACACACACTGGGGCCTGACAGAGGATAGAGGGTGAGAGGAGGGAGAGGATCAGGAAAAATAACTAATAGGTACTAGACTTAACCCCTGGGCAATGACATAATCTGTACAACAGTGCCCCATGTACAACAAACAAGTTTATCTATGTAACAAACCTGCATATGTATCCCTGAACCTTTGTTTGTTTGTTTGTTTGTTTTTGCTTTTTTTTGGAGGGGGGGGGATGGAGTCTCGCTCTGTCACCCAGGTGGAGTGCAGTGGCATGATCTTGGCTCACTGCCACCTCCGCCTCCCAGGTTCAAGTGATTCTCCTGCCTCAGTCTCCTGATGTATCCATAAACTTAAAAGTTTTTAAAAGATTATATCTGCTTTACCAATTCATCCCTTCCTCCCCCATCCCCCATCAACTGCTGATTTTATTAGTGTCTTCATAGTTTCGCTTTTTCCAGAGTGTCAGATAGTTAGAATAATACAGTATGTAGCCTTTTCAGATTGGCTTCTTTTGCTTATATGCATTTAAGTTTCCTCCATGTACTTCTGTGGCTTGGTAGTTCATTCCTTTTTGGTGACGAATAATATTCCATTTTCCAGATGTACCACAGTGCATTTATCCATTCACCTACCAAAGGACATCTTGGTTGCTTCCAACTTTTGGCAGTTATTAATAAAGCTGCTAGAATTATTCATATAGTTCTGCACATGAAGGTTTTTGTGTGGACATATGTCTCCAGCTTCTTTGGAGAAATACCAAGGAGCACAATTGCTGGATCCTATAGTAAGAGCATGTTTAGTTGTGTAAGAAACCACCAAACTATCTTCCAAAGTCACTATACCATTTTGCATTCTGACCAGCAATGAATGAGTGCAGGTATACATCCTTGCCAGCATTTGTTTTTTGTCAGTATTCTGGATTTTGTCCATTTCAATAGGTGTGTAGCGATATCTCATTATTGTTTTAATTTGCGTTTCTCTGATGATGTATGATAGGAGGCATCTTTTCATGTGCTTATTTGTCATCTGTTTATCTTCTTTGTTGAGGTATCTAAGGTTCTGTGGCCCATTTTTAGTTGGGTTGTTTGTCAGTTTTAGGAGATTTTGTTTGTTTGTTGAGTTTTAGGAGTTCCTTATATATTTTTAATAATAGCTCTTTTTCTGACATGTCTTTTGTAATTATTGTCTCTCAATATTTGGCTTGTCATTTAATTCTCTTGACTTTGTCTTTCACAGAGCAAACTATTTTTATTTTAATAAAATTTTTTAAAGTCCAGCTTATCAATTCTTCCTTTCATGGATCATGCCTTTGGTGTTGTATCTAAAGAGTCATCTCAAAACCCAAGGTCATCTAGATTTTCTCCTACAGTATCTCCAAGGAGTTTATAGTTTTGTGTTTTGCATTTTGGTTTGTGATAAATTTTGAGTTGATTTTTGTTCAGGATATAATGTCTATGTCTACCTATTTTTTCTGCTTTGCATGTGGATGCCCAGTTGTTCTATCACCATGTTCATCTCCTCTTTCACCAATACCATACTGTCTTGATTACTATAATTTTATAGAAAATTTTGAAGTTAGGTAGTGTTATCCTCCAAATTTGTTTTTTATTTCAATATTTGTTTGCTATTTGGGGTCTTTTTCATCTCCACGTAAACTCTAGAATCAGTTCACAAAATAACTTGCTGGGATTTTGATTGGGATTGCACTAAATACAAGTTAAGTTGGAAAGAACTAACATGTTGACAATATTGAGTATTCCTAGCTCTCCATTTACATGGACTGTCTCTCCATTTATTTAGTTCTTTGATTTCTTTCATCAGAGTTTTGCACTTTTTTTCATATAGATCTTGCACATATTTTGTTAGCTTTATAACTAAGTATATTATTTTGGGGGGTGCTAATATAAATAGCACTATGTAATTTCAGTTTTCACCTTTTCATCATTAGCATATAGGAAATTAATTGGCTTCTGTGTACTAACCTTTTATTCTACAACCTTACTATAATTGCTTATTAGTTCCACGAGTTTTTTGCCAGTTATCTTGGATTTTATACAAAGAGTATTGCGTTATCTGTGAACAAAGATAGTTTTATTTTTTCCTTCCTTATATATATACTTTTAATTTCCTTTTCTTGTCTGATTGTATTAGCTAGAACTTGCAGTATGATGTTGAAAGGCAGTGGTGAAAGGGAACATCCTTGCCTTGTTTCTGATCTTAGTGGGAAAACTTCAAGTTTTGTTGTTGTTGTTGTTTTGTTTTGTTTTGTTTTGTTTTTCCATTAGGCATGATATTAACTGTAGGGATTTCGTAGATATTCTTTAATAAGTTGAGGAGTTCCCCTATTCCTAGTTTACTGAAAGTTTTTATTTTCAATGGGTATTGGTAGATATTTTTTAGATATCAGACACTAACTCACAAAGTAAATAAAATACTCTAGAATCTCAGAGTCAAGTGGGAAAAGCAAGTATGCAAATAAATTATTATTGTATAAGATTATATCTTTAGTATTCTGGCTTATAATTGCCAGTTTACTCTTCTAATAAGCCTCTATATGGTGAATTTCTTGGGAGCAGAAACCGTCTGCTTTATGGTAATAATCCTAGCCACAGTGGAGCCCTCCAGGAGTATAGTAGGGCCTCAATGGATACTTGTTAAATGGATAAAAAGATAGAGTAAGATAATTAAGATAATCACCATATGAATTTGGTACCATAGAATCCTAGAGGGGCTAGTGTTAGGGAGAGCTAAAGAGAGCAAATGGTCAACTATTCATGAGGAATGAGGGGAAGTTTCCTAAGTATATAAAAGAAGAAGCCAACTGCAAGCAGAAAGGCCTATACATGCAAAGACCAAGAGGAGGGAAAGAGTCCATTTAAAGAAAAACTAGGAATTCAGAGAAAATCAAGGAGATTTTATGTGATTGGAATTTAGAGTATTTTTGAGGGTGTGTCAGGAGACAAGGCTATACATATTTGTTTAGGGGAAAACATTTTGATGATTCTTCTAAAAATCACTTCCCATTCTTATCAGTGTCCAAAGTTGGCTTTCAGATTTTACTGTGGCTAAAGGAAATAGGTAATGAATAACTTTAAGAATGCCATGTTCAAGAAGAGTTTGGCTAACCTCTGCTCTAATGGCAGGAGTCTGGGTAGAAAGGGAAAGTAGGTCAGTAAGATCAATGAAATTTCTCAATTGGAAAAGCAAGGATGGGAAGCAATGCTCTTCCTCTTTTTTCCTGATAAAGAAAAGAAGGAATTAGCAAATTCATCAGGGCTGAACTAATTGTTATGTAAAGCTTTCCCTGGAATTAGCAAAAAAACAGAACTTGTAGCTGGTAAAAGCAACAGAAACATTTATACAGGACAACACCTGTGATATCCCTAGAGAAGAGAACAGTTAATGTTTCTTCTAAAGGAAAGAATTTTTAAGAGTTCAACTATAGCTAAAGTTTAGTAAGATGTTTCTATTTCCTTACATATTATTTTTGAAAATGAATTTCAGTAATAGTAATTAATGATGCATTCATGGTAGTCTTTTGTCTTTTTTTTCCACAGTAATTCTTAGATATCTTAACTACATGAAAACTTCTGAAATTCCATTAATGAGGTTATGGAAGGCTTTGGCATTTGCATACAAGGCTTTCTGCCCAGGCCCCTGGTAACAGCTCCCAAAACTACACTAGCATGATTATCCTTTTACTTCAAATCCATTTTCTAAAGTGACAGGTCACAGGGATTGAATCGGCCTCAGTGACTCCTTTTGCCTCCCTAGGCAGGTGATGTTCATGTCAGTTTGTGTATTGGCTCAGGTAGCCCCTACCAGAGCATATTAGCTTCCTAGGTGTCAGGTAACAAACTGCTCAAACTGAGTGTTTAAAACAACAGAAATTAGGAGTGGTGAGAGAGGGCATCCCTGTCTTGTGCCAGTTTTCAAAGGGAATTTTTCCAGTTTTTGCCCATTCAGTATGATATTGGCTGTGGGTTTGTCATAAATAGCTCTTATTATTTTGAGGTACGTTCCATCAATACCGAATTTATTGAGCGTTTTTAGCATGAAGAGCTGTTGAATTTTGTCAAAAGCCTTTTCTGCATCTATTGAGATAATCATGTGGTTCTTGTCTTTGGTTCTGTTGATATGCTGGATTACGTTCATTGATTTGCGAATGTTGAACCAGCCTTGCATCCCAGGGATGAAGCCCACTTGATCATGGTGGATAAGCTTTTTGATGTGCTGATGAATCTGTTTTGCCAGTATTTTATTGAGGATTTTTACATCGATGTTCATCAGGGATATTGGTCTAAAATTTTCTTTTTTTGTTGTGTCTCTGCCAGGCTTTGGTATCAGGATGATGTTGGCCTCATAAAATGAGTTAGGGAGGATTCCCTCTTTTTCAATTGATTGGAATAGTTTCAGAAGGAATGGTACCAGCTCCTCTTTGTACCTATGGTAGAATTCAGCTGTGAATCCATCTGGTCCTGGACTTTTTTTGGTTGGTAGGCTATTAATTATTGCCTCAATTTCAGAGCCTGCTATTGGTCTATTCAGGGATTCAACTTCTTCCTGGTTTAGTCGGGGCCTATCATGGTGGGGAAGGGGGGAGGGATTGCATTGGGAGTTATACCTGATATAAATGACAAATTGATGGGTGCTGACGAGTTGATGGGTGCAGCACACCAACATGGCACAAGTATACATATGTAACAAACCTGCACATTATGCACATATACCCTAGAACTTTAAGTATAATAATAAAATAAAAATAAAATAAAATAAAATAAAATAAAATAAAATAAAATAAAATAAAAACAAATTTATTGTCTCTCAGTTCTGGAGGCTAGAGTTCAAGATCAAGGTGTTAGCAGGACCTGGTCCCTCTGAAACCTGTAGGAGACTCTCCTTGCCTCTTCCTAGCTTCTGGAGTTTTGCCAGCAACCTCAAGTGTTGCTTGGTTTGCAGCTGCACCACTCCAACATTGGCCTCCATTTTCTTATGGCATTCTCCTGATGTATCTCTGTCTTCACATGCCTTTTTTTGTTTTTTTGTTTTTTTTTTTTTTTTTTTTTTGAGGTGGAGTCTTGCTCTGTCACCCAGGCTGGAGTGCAGTGGCATGATCTCGGCTCACTGCAATCCCCACCTACCAGGTTCCAGCAATTCTCTGCCTCAGCCTCCTGAGTAGCTGGGATTACAGACGCCTGCCACAACACCGGGCTAATTTTTGTTTTTTTAGTAGAGATGGGGTTTTACCATCTTCATCAGGCTGGTCTTGTGCTCCTGAACTCGTGATCCACCCGCCTTGACCTCCCAAACTGCTGGGATTACAGGCATGAGTCACCACAACTGGCCTTTTTTTTTTTTTTTTTTTTTTTTTTGAGACCAAGTTTCACTCTTGTTGCTCAAACTGGAGTGCAGTGGCTCCATCTCAGCTCACTGCAACCTCTGCCTCCTGAGTTCAAGCAATTCTCCTGCCTCAGCCTCCTGAGTAGCTGGGATTACAGGTGCCTGCCACCACACCCAGCTAATTTTTAGTAGAGAAGAGGTTTCCCCATGTTGGCCAGGCTGGTTTCAAACTCCTGACCTCAGGTGTTTCACCCTCTTTTGACTCCCAAAGTGCTGCAATTACAGGTGTGAGCTGCCCCACCCAGCCCTGGCTGTCTTCTTATAAGGAGACCAGTCAGATTGGATAAGGGACTCATTCTACTCCAGTGTGACCTCTTCTTGACATCTAACATCTACAATAATCCTTTCCTAACATGTCACATTCTGGGGTATTGGGAGTTAGGACTTCAAAATTTCTTTAGGGTTGGAGACACAATTCAACACATAACACAGAGTGTAAACTTTACAGGGACAGGGAGGTCTTATATAGCTTTGTATGTGCAAGGCTCGGCCAGGGTCTAGCCCAGTAACTGCTGGCAAAACCTTGGTTAATTGAATGAAGAAAGTATATGCAAATTTTCTGCTCTGTTCTTCTGAGTATTAAGAATTGAATCTCTGTTTGCCCTGTCTAAGAACCTCCTCCTGATCTGGCCTCTGCCTTCATGTCTCCACTGTACCCCTTCTAGAATGGTACATTCTAGTCCAGTGAAAATATTTGCTTTCCTTCAAACACCTCATATTCCCTCACTTTCTTCATTTATACTTTTCCTTATTCATTAATTGTTATCCTACTCCCTATCTCTCTATCAGTGCTCTCCTACCTACTATAAACACCGGGCTGGCCACGGTGGCTCATGCCTGTAATCCCAGCACTTTGGGAGGCAGAGATGGGTAGATCATGAGGTCAGGAAATCAAGACCATCCTGATTAATAGGTGAAACCCCATCTCTACTAAAAATACAAAACATTAGCTGGGAGTGGTGGCATGTGCCTATAATCCCAGCTACTTGGGAGACTGAGGCAGGAGAATCGCTTGAACCTGGGAGGCGTAGGTTGCAGTGAGCCAGGATCGTGCCACTGCACTCCAGCCTGGGCGACAAAGCAAGACTCTGTCTCAAGGTAAAAAAAAAAAAAAACTTATCCCAAAAGTTATGGATGAATGATTGTTATTATAATTGGTTATTTTTACTTACTTCCCTCCCAGTCCCCCTAGGATGAGAGCCCATGAAGTCAGGAACTAAGTTGTATTTATAGTTATATTTCCAGCACCAAGCACAGCACCAGAGGTGTATTTATCTTGAAACCCTAGGCCCTTCAATTACATGGATCTCTTCAAGCTCTTGTACCTTGTGTTAGACACTTTGCTGGGTGCTGGAGACACAAAGGCCGGGGGAACGAGAGTTCATATACAGTAAGTACATTTGAGATATCAGGCACTAGCATTCCGGGTAAATAAGAAATTCATGTTACAAGTGTAATATTTTATGCTTTTTAAAAAATAAAATAAAATTTTTAAAAAAGGGAGCTCCAGATTGTAAAACTTCCAGACCGTATAAAACCTGCATCTGCCCTTGCAAAGCATTTGCTATGCTGAGAGAAGTAATTCACAAAGCAAATAATTCTGGCCATGTTTTTCCTGTGTAATTTAAGTGTGCTCTTCTTCAGCAAACCTTCCATAGACACCCCTCCATCCAGACATTATTTCTCTCTATCCCAGGCCCTCACAGCACTTTTTATGTATCTCTTTTATTACTTATATTTTGTTTCAAATCTCTCTCTCTCTCTATTTATGTCTTATTTCTTCCACTAGATTTGAAATTCTATGAGGGCCAAGTCAGTCACAATAATCTTCATCTGTAACACAATACTTGGCAAATGGCGTGTGCTTGATAAATATATGAATGACTATTAAGAGTTTCCAACATGTTATTTATTTTATTTATTAATATAGTCCAGGCATTTGCATTTATTATCCCATTTAATCCTCACAAAAACCACAATGTAAGTACCACCATTATTCTCATTTTGTGATATAAAAACTGAGGTTCAGTCCGGGCGCGGTGGCTCAAGCCTGTAATTCCAGCAGTTTGGGAGGCCGAGACGGGTGGATCACGAGGTCAGGAGATTGAGACCATACTGACTAACACGGTGAAACCCCGTCTCTACTAAAAAACACAAAAAACTAGCCGGGCGAGGTGGCGGGTGCCTGTAGTCCCAGCTACTCAGGAGGCTTAGGCAGGAGAATGGCGTAAACCCGGGAGGCGGAGCTTGCAGTGAGCTGAGATCCGGCCACTGCACTCCAGCCTGGGCGATAGAGCCAGACTCCGTCTCAAAAAAAAAAAAAAACAAAACTAAGGTTCAACAAGATGAAGTAAATTGACCAAGGTCTTGTAGCTAATAAATGACAAATCTCGGTTTTAAACTTAGATATGTGTCTGGAACCAAAGCCAAGTAATTACTTCAGAGGACTAAATCATTCTTCAGAAAATTGAATAGATACATTTCTTGTGCATAAAGAATTCCCAGTGAGTGGAGGAGAGATACATATATCTGTATCTATTTTTAAGTGATAGTACTATAATGCTCCAAGTAAAATGCTCTGGGAACACCACCCAGGAGATGGCTAAATGTGCCTGTGGAATTGTTGAAGGATAAACTGGCTCATCTGGGAATGGGCATTCCAGACAGAGGAAGAACACACAAATGGCACAGGAGAGTCTGGCCATGAGGGCCACAGAGGAATTTATGCATAATTGATAGGTATAGTGCTAGAAGGAATGTATTGAAAGTTGAGATTGAAAAAGTCCATGGAGCCCAAATTAATAGTTACTTCATATTGTAAGGACAATCCTAGTTAGGAATCCCTGGCAGAGATGTCATGGGCCTGAACTAAGGCAACAATACTAAGATGATGTGAGAGGCATTTCTGAATTAAAGATGACTGCATTTGTTGGATTATTGGAAGTACCAGATGAGCAGTAGAGAAGGAAATGCAGAAGTTTCTGATTTACAAGATTGGGCAGACACCATTAACCCAGATAAGGAACAAAAGGGAGAAAAAAAGATTCAGGGAGAAAATAATGATTTCATTCTGGAGGAACTGAATAGAAATATGGAGTAGAGAAGACTGATCCGGGCCAGAGATATGAATTAGTGGATTATCAGTCTAGAAAAGGATAAGACCACCTATTTATTAATTTATTTAAAAAACATCAAGGCCCTAATCTGTACCAGGGACTAGACTAGATGCTAGAGGCCCAAGGGGGTTGTAGTTCTCATAGAGATGGCGTTATAGTGGGAGATGGGCGACAAGCAAACAAACACACACAATTAATTTACTGTAAGATAAGTATCCTTACAAGAGGCCGTGATTTTAAAAAAGAAGAAAAAGGAGTGGGGGACTAGTTTAGATGGAGTGGTCACAGAGCACAGTTTAAACTGAGACCTAGAGAGACAAAGGAGCCCTCCGAGAAAGAGCTAGAGGAAAGGAAAAAGAGGAGAATTCAGTGTCTCAGTCACACCAGCCACACTTCAAGTGCTTACTAACACATATGACTGGTAACTACAATAGTAGGCAAACAGATACATAGAACATTTTCCAAAATTTCAATTATGGAAACATAGAGAGGAACGTTTCTAATGTCAAAAGCTGAAGAGAGGCCAAGTTGGAGAGGACCTAACAATAGAGCTGTTTCTGTTCTCTCCACTTTCTTGAAGGTGAGTACTAAGTATTTATTAAATCATCAAGTGGAATTGTGGTTTTAGAAATGGGAATGCCCCACTTCTGATTTTCATTAAGCAAGCGTGTGTAATGCTGGAGCTGGAAGGGATGGTGGTGATTCTGGTTTGCCTTTCTCACCCCTCCTCTGGTTATACAATATGGAAACTAGTTCAGAGAGGCTGTTTTCAAGGACACTCAGGAGTTAATATTGGAGTCAGGACTAGAAAACAGGCCTCAGTCTAAAAGTTTTTTCTACAATTATATGGATGTATCCATATCAGAGTTAAGAGAAGACATGAAATACTTGAACCCAATTATTTCACTTTAATTTAAGCCATTTTCCCCATATCACGCTAATTGTAGAGGGTTTGAACATTTGATAATTAATTGGAGTTTCATAATACCATAATGTTCCAACTCAAAAGACATTTTAAAAAATCATTCATAAAATGTACTTTGCCTTTAGGAAGAATAGGCAGAGTTTTTTCCTCTAATCCTATTTTTGAATATTAGTTTTGCTAATGCCCTAGCTTCGTAATAGTTTCAGACATTATTTCACCAGTCATGAGAGCTTGAGAACAAATGACACAACTATGAAAAGTAACTCTGTACAATAGATATTTACTTTTTTACTTTTAGTTAGTTTAACAAGATTGCTAAAATTATTCCTGTTATAATTATCAAAAAAATATTCCTTTTATAATTAACTTATCTTTAAAAATTCAAAATGCAACAGGGAACAAAAGCAAATTATTGTCATTATGGATAGTACATATAACTTAAAATAAGTTGGCAATGAAAATGTTATAAAATAAAAGAAAAAGAGGGGTAATCCTTTTTTTTTTTTTTTTCTTTTTGCTTTAGAGATAAAATAATGATTAGAAGGTATGGTTATGAAAAGTGAGAACGTATGTAGAGCAACATAAAATTGGTTCTTTGTTTATTTTCTCAAGAAATTTAGACAAAAGCAAATTGAGGTGAAACTTGGTTATTAGATTATCATATTTGATTTGTGGATAAGAAAGTACTCCAAATATTTTTAAATCAAACTAATTGATCTGTAGTTAATTTATGTTGCGAGAAGAAAAAGTTTTAAATTTATCTGTTTGATTCCATTTACCAAGGATGTTATATATAGTCTCAGATGTGTACCTAATTCTAAGATTTACTCCAGAGAAGAGATGGAAGAGAGAACTCAGACAAGCCAGGCATGGTGGCTCATGCCTGTAATCCCAGCACTTTGGGAGGCTGAGGCGGGCGGATCACCTGAGGTCAGGAGTTCGAGACCAGCCTGACCAACATGGAGAAACCCTGTCTCTACTAAAAAAATACAAAAATTAGCCGGGCATGGTGGCACATGCCTATAATCCCAGCTACTAGAGAGGCTGAGGCAGGAGATTCGCTTGAACCTGGGAGGTGGAGGTTGCGGTGAGCTGAGATCGTGCCATTGCACTCCAGCCTGGGCAACAAGAGCAAAACTCCATCTCAAAAAAAAAAAAAAGAACTCAGACCTTAGCAGTTAAATCCAAGATCTTCCATTTCAGCCTCAATCAAAGCCCCTCACTTTGCAGCAGAAGTGTCTTTAGAGACCTTTAGAATTATTAATTAACCGCATTGCAGGCAATCTTGGGTTGTAGAAACAGAACAATGTAACGTAAACACTTAAGGCTTACAAATAGAAGTTACTGCATTACAAAATCTCCCCTGGGTGCACAAACATTCAGTGCCTTCACATTATCCAAGTATAAAGTCTGACTGCCTTAGGTTGGCATCCATGTTCCTTCCCAGTCTGCCTCAGTCTTCTACTTTTCCTTGAGGCCAATCCTGCACATTATTCAAACTGGGATACTCCCTGTTCTCCAAATACATCTTGCATATCTCTGCTCTGACCCTAGGTTCATGCTATGTACTGAAATACCCTCTACTTTCCTTTCCACTTTCCTAATTTCTACCCATCTGTCAAGGTCTAGTTCAGATTGTACATTCTATATGACTTAATATTTATTCTTTAACACAGAGATCTTTCATCCACAATACTCACTTGGTACTTAACATATGTGGCTTTACAATATTGATTTATTACTTTATGTGTGACTGTTTACCTTTCAAAGGTCATAACTTTCTATAGGGAAAGGAAATGAGTTAGCATTTACCAAGAACTTGCTGTGTGATTCTAGTATTTTTATGTTATTTCAATTCTTTCACAATGCCAGAAAATAGATATTATTTTTCACAATTTATAGCTAAAAAAGCAAAACGTCAAGAAACTACACCAAGGTTACTCAAATATTTATTGATAGGATTATGATTCAAGCCTAGATCTATCTAGCTCCAATGCCCATTTTCTTTCCCAATATCACAGTACCCCATTCCATCCTCCGCTAGTAGAGTTGTTTTATCCCATGCAGTACCAACCACAGTATATTTAGCATAAACTCTGTATCACTGTGGTTATTATTTTGCTGAAGTCAATCTGGTCTATATTGCATATTTAATGCATAGATCCCCCCTTATGATGACAGATTTCTTTCTATTATTTTAATAACATGTCCTCAAATAGCAGTTCAACAAAACCCCCATCTTTGTGTATCTGTATGATGCCCAATAATCTGTTTGACTGATTATTTGGCTAACAGACCAAATTAACTATTTAAATATGAGGCACACATTATACTGCATCCTTTTGAGGAGCTAGTTCATTTAGATATAAGAAGGTTGTAATCAACCAGCAGCTTTGAAGCCTTCTGTTGTTGTCTTCCATGTGACCACCTTTGATATGTTCCTCTCTTCACAATTTTACTAATACGTGTCTTCTCATTCTACTAAAAAAGTCTTTTAGCTCTCCTCAAGGATCTCCTCTTTTTAATAACATTGTTCACATGAACACAGTTGCATTTACAGAGGAATGAAGGAAAAAGGATTCCGGAAGACTAGCTGTAGACTTCCCATATGATTTCCAAGGGTAACAGATCCTTTTTGGGTTGTCGTGGTACTAGATCTGGGCCTTCCATTTACAGTCTCTGAAACTCAATTTTTGTCAGTGTATCCAGGAGTAATCAAGCTTATATGTTTTTAATACCATGTATTACCATGTAATACCATGTTTTTAATATACAATGCAAAATGTAACTACTCAAGATACCAGAATGTGCTAACTAGCACATTGCTCCCAATAGGAAAAACACTGGGAGAAATTATATTTTAATGAGCCGGAGGCTTGGTGAGCCTGGACTCTGAGAGGGAAATTAGCTACCCAAGTGACCCTAATGACTACTGTCATAGAGCTAGGATGGCCAGATGAGCCCATCTCATATGTTACCCCTACCACCAGGACAGCACATTTATGTTAGCCACCTGCAGCTGGAGCTGGAGAGCACCTTGACCTCACAGTGCTGGAGACCTATTGCCAAGGTCTTTCTTCTACCACTCAGGTGGACTCTCCCTCCTTTATTCTCCCGATATATTCAGTTTTATTAATTCTGTTTGCAAGTGTAACTTCTTCCACATTCAAACATGCCTCGATTAGTTCCCCAGGCCCCCCTTTTTTTTCTTTTCTTTTTTTTTTTTTTTTTTGAGACAGACTCTCACTCTGTTGCCCAGGCTAAAGTGCAGTGATGCTATCTTGGTTTACTGCAACTTCTGCCTCCCAGGTTCAAGCGATTCTCATGCCTCAGCCACCTAAGTAGCTGGGATTACAGGCATGCACCACTGTGCCCAGCTAATTTTTTTTTTTTTTTTTTTTTTTTTTTTTTAGTAGAGATGGAGTTTCACCATGTTAGCCAGGCTGGTCTCCAACTTCTGGCCTCTAGTGATCCACCCACTTCGGCCTCCCAAAGTACTGGGATTACTACAGGCGTGAGCCACCGCGCCTGGCCCCCGGGCCCTTTTTTGATTCTTATGAGCCAAAATCAGGGTAGATATGTATCCTGGACATTGTTGAGGTGCTAATATTTTTGTACTTTATCCTTTTGTTTGGGGTGTAGCCTCACAGGGTCCTAATTTTGCTCAGGTGTCTCTGATCTAATCCCACCACTGCACCCACACAGTCCTATTCATGCAGCCAGCAAATCTAGACACTAACACACTAGCTCATCACTCTTCAGTCTGCTGCTATTCTCAGTACTTGCTTTCTTCTGAGCTTGCATTTCTGCTTCATTTTCAGCCTCTGAAGATTTCTTTTACTAGCAAGCTTAGCCAAGCATTTAAAAGTATTTTATAACTATTTTATTCAGAATTTTTAGCTGCTTTGTAATGAAAGGGGTTTTCAGAATATCTAATCTGCCAAATTACTGGAAATAGCATCTCAATATTTAAGTTTCTTTAAAATTTATTAGTTTTCTAGATGCCTTTAGTTCATTGTCTTACCGGAATTTCAACACTTCCCCATGAGACAAACATTATTCCATCCATTACCCAAGCAAGGAACCCGACCTGTAGAGGACAATCCGGGCTTCCCACAGATCCCAAGAGAGCTAGAACTAGAACTCAGTATCGTTTTTCCCAACCTCTCCCTTTTTTTTTTTCTTTCATGAAACAGTATTTTTGTTTGTATATCTCTTATATACTCAGTCTGTGCCAGTTCCCAAAATTACACAAAACAAGGACCTAAAGGTCCTTTGTCTTTCAGGATCATACAGATTCACAGCATAGATGGATGGGTAAATAAATTAATTTCAGGACAGTAAAGGCAGTGATAGTGGTGTGATCAATGAAAGGACAATGTGGTTTCAAAAAAGTCAATTCTTCTGGAGGTGAGGGTAGAGGGGACAGCAGAGAGGAGACGGTACCTGGCCTCAGTCTTAAAGGCCAAGTAGGACTTCCTTAGATAGATGAGAATACCAGGAAAAGGCAGGCATCCTTCTAGCCAAAGAAAACAGCCTGGACAAAGACAAGGAGGAATAACATGGAATGAGAAGCTGTGGTTGGCAACTTTGTAAGGCTGAAACATGAAGTACAAGGGGGTACAGTGAAGTTGGGTGGTGGAGAGGTAGGTGAGGTCAAAGCTTTGAATGCCTATGTAGAAGTTTAGACCTTATCCTAAAAGGTGTACAGATCCTTAGAAGGCTTTTGAGCAAGAGAGAAACATGGTTAGGTATGTTCTTTAGAAAGATTAATGAAAACATATTTATACCTTAATTCCCACTACCCAATATAGCTTCTCACCATGGAGGTTGTAGGAGTTGACTGGAGTAACTTCCCAAGCCCCCAGATGCTTAGAGTTGAAGAAATAGCCCATGAATGGCCATGAGAAAGCCTTCAGTTTAAGCAGTAATTTTCCTTTTTTTTTTTTTTTTTTTTTGAGACAGAGTCTCACTTGTCACCAGGCTGAAGTACAGTGGCACAATCTCAGCTCACTGCAAGCTCTGCCTCCTAGGTTCACGTGATTCTCCTGCCTCAGCCTCCTGAGTAGCTAAGACTACTACAGGCACACTTTACCATGCCCAGTTAATTTTTGTATTTTTAGTAGAGATGGGGTTTCACCATGTTGGCCAGGATGGTCTCAATCTCTTGACCTCATGATATGCCCACCTCGGCCTCCCAAAGTGCTGGTATTACAAGCGTGAGCCACCATGCCTGACCTTAATTTTCCTTTTTGAATCATGAACCCTCTTAAACTATCTGGTGTAAAGAGAGAAAGACAGCCCACAGCACCTCCTTTCTCCTGAAAACATCCTGACTAGTTTAGAGCACCGTCTGAGACTCCAGCTAAACAAGATTATGCTGCTGATGATCTATCACAGCTTGGAGCAGGTCAGGCTGACATTTCTCCATTCATTCAGCATCCAAAGATTTTATAATTATAAAGACTTTTTACATCACATTAAGAGAAAAATAAAAACTGCGTAAGTGAATATAGCACATTTCATCTAAGTGATGATGATTAAAGAATAATACCTTTTAAGAAGAAGGCTGGCCACTCCTTACTCTTGGATACTTTAGCTTGTTGCTCACATGTTTCTGTCATAGCACTTGTCCACTTCCTAGGCTTCTATAAGCGTTTGTTTACATGTGGCTCCTCCTACCCCAGGCTCTTTAATCTTTGTATTCACAGTGCCTAACACAGCGTAGGTACTCCATAGATGATTGTCTATTGGAAGTTGGATGGATATATATAAGATATATATTTTTAAGTGGCTATCTAAATGCTGATATTGTGAGTGACCAAATTCTGTCTTCTGTGCATTCCATACTTAAAATATAGTATGAAGTTAGCTGACAGTGAGCACCTATTATGTACCAGGTACTGGAGACAAAAAGCAAATGCCAACACACGTCCGTTTTATATAAGTCCCTGCCCTGAAGTTGCTCACTCTAGCTGGAAAGGGAGTCAAATAAACCAATCCAGTGGAATAAGCATTATGATAGATACATGAAAAGATTGCTAGGGGAGGCACCTAACCCAGCCTAGAGTAGACAGATTAAGGAGAGTATCAGGGAAAATTTTCATAAGATTACAATCCCTGAGCTAATTTCAGAATGAGAAATGAGAGATAGAATTTTGTTCCACTGTCAGTGTATAATGATGTATAATAATGATTAGTAATAGAGCCCTTGGCAATATGAATTCTGGATGATGAATAACATAGAAAATCAAAGTCCCCAAATCATTTCAGTATAAAAGTATTTGAGTTATTTATAAATTGTGTTTGCTTATTCAATCATCAAGTGTTGACTGAACACTCTTCTATGTGTATTAGGGATACCTAGAAATGTAAACCATGATACCTCACCTCCAGGATATTATGATCTCATTGGGGGCCACAATACTGTCACACACAAAACAATTCATAGAAATGTGGGCCATTACATTAATCAGACCCAGAGTTATTAGCTTCGGCAGTATACATGCAAAAGCAGCTGTGCCTCAAAATGTTTCACAATGGTTCATGAAGATGATGAGTCTTGGGCAGGTATAATATAAAAGGAAAAAAAGACAAAAGGGTATTACAGAATGGGAGAAATTGAAAACTGAAGAAAAGAGATGGGCTAAATGTGGAATATTAAATGACCATGAGTCAAGTACCATTCTGAGCGCAATGCAAGTGAAAAACATGAAGCCGATGTCGAATGCACCATCAAACTTCTAACAAAGCAGTCTCACACTGGCAGTTCATACCTGGATCCATAACAAACATGTTTAGTTTGACATGCACCATGCTTTTACCTTTTTTAACCTTTCTCATCTTTGAATTCTGGGAAATTTATATAAATATCTAGATTCTTGGCTTGTCTTTAAAAATTAGAGAATCTATCAAGATTACTTGACATTCCTGCTTGGAGTAATTATCCAGAGTCGAACAGCAGCAGCCCCCCTTTAGATGAAACGTGTCTTCCAGTTTGCTATGTTTCCTTCTCATCCTGCTTTGCCCATTTGTGTTTTGTGATCTGTATCTGTGGAATTTAGATTTTGACATCCCTGGTTAAAATCTAGGAAGAGGGAAAGACATTCACGTAATTAGTTATAATATGAAATGGAGACCTAAATCACTGTGGGATTTTATCCATTCATTTAATACCTATTTTCTGAGTTCCTGCTACCTGCTGGGCATCTTACTATTACTGGGGAAATGCTGGTGCCTGGGTTCTAGGAGTTCACATTTTCTTGAGAAGAATGTATGAGCAATTAGGACACACTGTAAAACATGCTGCAATAGAGGCATGTGTGGAAGACACAGTGGGGACCCAAGGAACAAGTCATCATATGTACCTGGGGATTCAGAGAAGTGATGATTGAACTGAGTTTTAAGATGGCCTGAGCCAAATCGTAGAGGTATGAAGCAACAGGTCGAACTCAGGGAAGCACAGGGAGTTTGATGTGGTTGGAACATAGGGTGGCTAGAGACATTTAAGCAGGGTAGTAAGATGATCTGATCTGTATTTTAGGGAGGAGAATGTATTTGGAAGATTGAAACTAGGATCAAGGAGATTTCAAGTTGGGGAGGTTATCCTAAACGTCAAAACCTGAATTAGAGGAGATGAAGGGGTTGGAGTAGATACCATGACATTCAGAGAGAGAAGAGTGCAAGGCAGCGCGGAATGAGGTATTGAACCATGTGGTTCAAATGATAAGAGCTAAAGGCAGTTAAAGTGAATCTTTGAGTGTCAATGCTTTTGGAAACTATATTCTGTAATATAATAAATATATCGTAATCCCTTTTTTTAAATTAAGAATCCTCCTCTGGCTTATATATATGTTAATATATACTACTATACTTTAAATATACTTGAATTTTAGCTTAGTCTTTCAAACTTTTCATTGTTTAAGTTCCCTCTCCATCGAATCGATGAAACTCTTAACTTATAGCAAAGAGACTAGCTCTGATGCTTCTGGCTGTGTGAATGTAGACAAGCTGATTTACCTAAGCATCAACAAAATAGGACTTGTAATACTTTAAAGGGCTTTGATCCTTTAACAGGAAAAATATATGTGAAAATGCTTTAAAATCTACAGATTGCTGTAATAGGTTGTTAGTATAGGAAATTTAAATTAGAAAAAATAAATCCTTTGAAGTTGTGCTTAGGACGTTAGTTTCATTCCATTTTACAAATTTATTTTTTGTCATTTCTCTTCACTATTAAAATAAGTATCATAATTAACTATAATATAAAATTCTTTTTTAAAAAAAGGCATTTAAATCTTCTGAGTTGCAAAAGTTCCAGATAATTTGGTTTAAAAGATTTGTTCTGATAGTTTGAAATAAATGAGGTCCAGATAAATAAAATCTACTGTCATGCAAACATTATATGTTTTCTGTTTTTATAGACAGGAAGCAGTATACCAAAGTGCAAGGGTCACTAACAAAATGCCCCCAGATGGGTAACATAAATGGGTGATGGGCAATGATATTTCATAATGACCTTTGAAAGCTGTCTTATTCCTGCATAAAGTCACATTGAGTATTAAACATGTAAGGATAATCTTTACTTCCATAGGAATCTTACTGTCTCCCATTTTTATTAAAATGATTCCCTCCATAAATCTTTCATTTTCCCATTTTTGATAGGAGTATGAGTACAAGAAATACTTTCCTCTTAATTTTATAAGAAGTGCAAATGTGGTACAATAACAGCTTTTTTTTTGTCTGGGAACATGAGAAAGAGGTTAGGACTGTGGCAAACTGGTGAACAAATGACCATTCTAAAGAAGCCCATCTCTAAACCAAGTGTTACCTCACAACAAAACTGGGAGCTAGTGTTGGTGGAATGTCAGACTTTTTTCACATGAGGCCACAAATTCATATTTTATGCAAATTTTCCTAATTTTAAACTTGGGCAACTAATTCAAACATTTGTAAATATTGTCAGTCAAATTCAGCCTTTGACTTGCTGGTTTGCAATCTCTGGTATATACCATATTCTAGATTTTGGGATTGTGAGACAGAAAATCTATGTCCTTAATCCTACCTTTGATATTTACTAAACTCAGTTAAAAGCTTAGGCAAGTAGTCTCATTTCACTAATCTAAAAATTTGCCATAATGATTTCTTCTTCAGGTTATTTCTTTTACTCACAATTTTATTATAAACATTTTTCAAACATAAGGAAAAGTTTAAAGATTTTACAATGAACATCCATGTACTTGCCACCTAGATTCTACTATTAACATTTTCCTTTACTTGATTTATCACATGCCTGCCCATCTATCCAATCATCAATCTATTTTGCTTTCTGTGTCTGTTTCAAAGTAGTTGCAAAATCAATATACCTTTCATTTCTTTGAGGAATAAATCAAATGATTCACGTAAAGCATCAAGCACAATATCTAGCACAGGGACAAATGTCAGAGTCCTAATCACTCTCTTCCCTCCATCTATATGTACTATATAGAGCTCCAGTGTTGTTGGACCCACTAAGAATGTCTATACATGTGTTTATTCTCAAGCAAGGGGGAGATTTTGTCAATAACCTTTTCATCAAAATTCTGTTGGCCTCTACCTTTAAAATGTATCCCCATTTCTCTCTAATCCACCCTCTTATTTAAAAAGCAAAACAAAACAAAAAAACCTTGAGTAGAAAAACACTAATGTAGGAAGACTTTAGAGTTGGAAGGGAGGCAACAGACTGTCTAGGAAAGGAAGGATGCTGTAGTGAGTTCCCAGGAATGTTTCTTTCTTCTTTTTTTCTTTTGTTTGCTATGTATTTGGACGGAGCACTGGAGAAACTGCAGCCTGGAACTGCCAATAAGTACAGACAAAAACAGCTCCAAGTGAAACCTGCTCCCTATAGATAAATGACTGGGAAAAACAGGTAAACTAACAGAACAGGAAAACTTTTGATAATACTGACCTACTCTAGCCAAACACCAAAGAAAAAACTGTCCCCTCAACCCTGCAGTGTCAGTAGTGCTGTGTAGAGAGCTAGATTTCTGGCTCCACCAGGGGCAGCCAGGAGAGGCAACTCTAAGATGGCCTTCCACTTCCTCCACTAGGCTGTTGTTGGTAGACAGAATAAGAACTGAATTTCCATCCCCATCTGGGCAGCAAATAGGCAGAACAAGGGGGTATGAGGTGGTGCTAGTCGACTCTCCACTTTCTAGTGGAGAGCTGAACTCATACCCTTATCCAGCAGCAACAGGCTGGAATGAGGTGGCATTAGCTGGCATTCCATTCCCCTACTCCTAATATTGATGGGGACCAGCAAGAAGCTTAACTTCTACCCCTGCACAGTGGCAATGAAGTAGAAGGAGAAAGAGGAAATCAGTACTAGTTGGAAAACCACTCTGCCTACTAGGGTAACATCAGCAGGGCCCTGTGTGGAGCTAAACTTCTACCCCCATGCAGAGGTAAGGAGGCAGAATAAGGTGGTTCAAGGCAGTGCTAGTCAGCACCCCATCTTCTCTCCCCGATTGGTGTTAGTGGATCCAAGCGGGGAGCTGAACTTCTACTCCCACCTAGTGGCAATGAGGTAGAAATGAGGGGAATGCTCTGTGTTTCCCTCCCTGCTGTTTCTGTGATCAAGGGGGAGCTGAACTCCCATGCCCACCCAGCTGCAAGAGGAGTCTGTTTTACATCAAAGGAATCATTTACAAATGTAAGTCAGGTCAAGTCATTTTTCTCACAGGCTTCCCATTTCTCTCAGAGTAAAAGTCAAAGCTTTTAAAATGATCTACAAGGCCCTACAGGATTAATGCACTGTGGTCTCTCTGAGAGTGGTAGGCAAAGTTCTAAGAGGGACTCGTGATATCTACCTCCTAGTGTTATTCCCACAATTAAGTTCTTATATAAGAAAAAGGGATTATGCGGCCGGGCGCGGTGGTTCAAGCCTGCAATCCCAGCACTTTGGGAGGCTGAGGCGGGCAGATCACGAGGTCAGAAGATCAAGACCATCCTGGCTAACACAGTAAAACCCCATCTCTACTAATCAACAAAAAAAAAAAAAAATTAGCCAGGTGTGGTGGCTGGCGCCTGTAGTCCCAGCTACTTGGGAGACTGAGGCAGGAGAATGGTATGAACCCGGGAGGCGGAGCTTGCAGTGAGCCGAGATTGTGCCACTGCACTCCAGCCTGGGTGACAGGGCGAGACTCCATCTCAAAAAAAGAAAAAAAAAGAAAAGAAAAAGAAAAGGGATTTTGCAAATGTAATTAAGGTTACTAATCAGTTAAGATAGGAACATTATCTGGATAGGCCTGGCCTAATCACATAAACCCCTAAAAAGCAAAGAGTTATTCAGCTAGTTGGAGAAGAGGAAGTCAGAACTTTCAAATCTTAAGAAGATTCAGTGTGCCCATGTGTCATTACTTTCTTGAAGATAGAGCCATGGGATGAGGAATGTGGATGGCTTATAGGAGCTGAGAGAGGCCCCAGCTGATGGCCAGCAAGGAAATGGGTACCTTATTCCTTATGATGGTTAATTTCGTGTGTCAGCTTGACTGAGTCACTGAGTGTCCAGCTATTTGGTTAAACATTTTCCTCGGTATGTCTGTGAGGGTGTTTCTGGATGAGATGAACATGCAAATCAATAGACTGGGTAAGGCAGATTGTTTTCCCCAAAGTGTGTGATCCTCATCTAATCCACTGAAGGCCTGAATAGAATAAAAAAGCAATGAGAGGGTGAATTTCCTTCTTCTTCCTGGCTATCTTCAAGCTGGGACATCAGTCTTCATGTGCCTTCAGGCTTAGCTTCAACCTGCAACTACTTAATATATATCACTGGTTCTCCTGGGTCTCCAATTTGTCAGCCACAAATCTTGAGGCCTTATCAGGCTCCATAAGTGCATAAGCCAATTCCTTATTATGTATGTGTATATAATATAGGTGTAATGTATGTGTGTGTGTGTGTGCAATCTCATGTTGACTTTCTCTGAAGAACCCTGACTAATACAATCCTACAACCACAAGAAACTGAATTCTGCCAGCAACCTACATACATCTGGAAGCAGGTTTTTCCACAGAAATTTGCAATAAAGCTCAGCCTGGCTGACACCTTGACTTCCGCATAGGTAGACAACACAGTCAAGTCCACCCAGACTTCTGACCTACAGAACTGAAAGAGAATAATGCGTGTGGTTTTAACCTGCTAGATCTGTGGTCACTTGTTATTCAGCAATAGAAAACTAATACAGTAACTTCATTGTTTATCATTCTCCTTTCCTCATTTACTCAGTTTAGCCACAGTGGCCTCCTAGTTCTTTGACAGTACCAGGCACCCTTCCATATTAAGATCTCTGTTTGTCTATTCCTTTCCTCTGGCCAGAATATTCTTTCTTTTTATAGTGACATGACCAGTTTCCTCACCTCTTCAATTTTTTCTAAAATGTCACCTTCTCAATGCATCCTGTCCAGGCCCTCCTCGCCACAACCTATCCCTCCTACGCTGTTCTGCCTTTTTTCTCTCCACAATACTTATTGCCTTATAACATACTATATAATTGATTTATTTATTGTATCTATCGTTTATTAGTCTACCTTCATTAGATTGTAAGTCTACAAGTACAGGGATATTTGTTTTGTTTGCAAACATTCTGAGCACCTGAAACACCCTCCTGGCACAGTAAGTGTTGACAAAGTATTTGTAGAATGAAATGAGTTAACTATATGTCACTTTACCTCTGACTTAATGCATTGTTACATAATTTATTACTTACAGTTCAAGTTACGATGTGCACTTTACACTCTTCCTCATAATAAGGCTATATACATAATGCATCATTTTATGCATGGAAATGTGATAGCAAGTAACAAATTATTTGTGTAGTCATTAGTATAAAATATATTGGATGGCTCTTTCTCGTTCTTACATCATTAAGAGCTGGAAAATAGAAGATGAACTGAGATGTTTGGGAGAGGAGGGTGGGTGACACAAGTGACAACTTGGTAAACCTAAGGCTTGCAAAACACTTTCTAAAATTACTGATATAGAAAATTGAACTAAATGCCCTTTAAGACTTTTTACATTCTATAATTCCATATTATTCTGACCTCTACACAAACTCAGCAAACTATTGGCTCAAGATTTGATCTCTGACCTTTTTGTTGATGATCCTCAAATCTGTATTTATAGTCCTCTCTGAAGACCCAAATTCCTATTCTTTGTCTCCAGCTGCTTCAGAACGTCTCCACCTGGATATCCCACTATTTTCTGGAACTGAGTATGTCAAAATCATACACATTCTCATGACCCTGGATTCCACTCATCTCTCCTTTTGCTAGTTACTTAGATGCTCTCTCTCCTCTTTTTCCAGTGTCTGAGTCATCTCTGGACCTACTGCTTCTCCCTTCAAATTTCCTCTCTCATGTTGCCCTTTTTAAAATTCTCATTGCTGTCACCCTTGTTCAGGCTGTGACTTCCTCGCAGCTGGATTACTAAACAACATCCTAAATGGTTTTCCCACGTCCCATCGTATCTGTGCTTTCCTCTCTGTCAGCCCTCCATAGGACCATCTGTTAATTTTCCTAAAATGAATTTAAGTATTCTTAATGTCTCAGAATCTTCCAATGAGTCCCCATGGCCTACACAGTAAATTTTAATTAACAATCAAACAAACAACAAACCCACAACCTGACACATAAGATCTTTCCTGATCTGGGCATTCAACCTAGTCTCTTGTTCCCAAAAATCCCTCCCTCCTTTTGTGTACATCCATCATACTGAGTATTACTGTGTTGCTCAATACAAAAACAGATGTTTTAGGTAAAAGAAAAGTAGAAGTAAAGGTAGTTTAAGAAATTTTTTTAGAATGAAGGAATGATTTTTGCATGGTATTTTGGTGGTTGTTACAGTGGGAACTCAAATATTGTCCTGATATTAGCCTCTTTCTTGATGTGCAAATGTTATCTTAGTTCGAGAAACAATTTTATAGGTAGTGAATCGCTGATATCATATGAAAGTAAAAGCAACCTAAATGTTAAATGAATCAGCCTCTGAGCTGTGTTCTCTATTTCTTTCTGCAGAGAGCCTCGCAAGGTGGTCCTGCACAAAGGCTCCACTGGCCTGGGCTTCAACATTGTCGGTGGGGAAGATGGAGAAGGTATTTTTGTATCCTTCATTCTGGCTGGTGGACCAGCAGACCTAAGTGGGGAGCTCCAGAGAGGAGACCAGATCCTATCGGTGAGTATGTTTCTGTAATCTTTATTCCCTCTATATCTGATGCCATCAATGAAAAAGCCTTAACTTTCAATTATGATCCCAAAAGCACCTTAATTACAAAGGAAAATGGATGAGAGCGTCATGACTTCTGGTGCATGTCACAGTTTTGTTTGTTTTTGTTTTTGTTTCCTTTGAGACAGAGTCTTGCTCATTCTTTTGCCCAGGCTGGAGTGCAGTGGTGCAATCTCAGCTCACCACAACGTCTGCCTTCCAGGTTCAAGTGATTCTCCTGCCTCAGCCTCCCAAGTAGCTGGCATTACAGGCATGCACCACTGTGCCTGGCTAGTTTTTATATTTTTAGTAGAGATGGGGGTTCACTATGTTGGCCAGGGTGGTCTCAAACTCCTGACCTCAGGTGATCTACCCGCCTCAGCCTCCCAAAGTGCTGGGATTACAGGCATGAGCCGTCACACGTGTTCTACATGTCACAGTTTAAATGGTGTTCAGGTGCTTGATGCTTGTTGCATTTACTTCCCTCAAATAAAGGTGAAGGTGCTAATATTTTCTTCTTGATGTTCCCAGACACATTTGCATCCAACAGAATGTTGAGAAGCATGCCTTTTTAAAAATGATATATTACTTCTTTTATTTTAAAAAACAGACTTTTCCCCCAAAGTCATAATCATACTCTAAACACTGTACATTTATAATGTGTATAGTTTGGTGCAAATGTAAAAAAAAAAAATGCATAAGATAATGCTATATAGAGTTTGCTGATGGTACGGAGTTGTAGCAGCAGCACCACTCAACTAAATTCAAGAATTATCAGCAACAATATATTAAGCATCTTTTTTTTTTTTTGCTTTTTTATTAATTTCAACTTTTATTTTTTTATTTTAGATTTGGGGTTACACACAATGTTTCTTATATGGGCATATCATGTGATGCTGAGGTTGAGCATACAATTGATCCCATTACCCAGATAGTGAGCCTAGTACCCAGTAGTTTTTCAGTCATTTCCCTTTTCCTTCCCTCCCCACTCTAGGAGTCCCCAGTATTTATTGTTGCTAACTTTATGTCCATGAGTATCCAGTGTTTAGCTCCCACTTATAAGTAAGAACATGTGGTATTTGGCTTTCTGTTCCTATGTTAATTTGCTTAGGACAATAGCCTCCAGTGGCATCCACATTGGTGCAAAGGGTATTATTTTGTAAGTAATTTTCAAGGCTACTTTATTGAGATGAGATTGACATAGAAAAAGTTGTACATACTTAATGACGAATTTGGAGATGTGTATGCACACATGAAACCATCACACAATCTATGCCATAACACATCCATCACTCCAAAAGTTTTCTCCTGTTCTCTTCTATTTTTATTATTGTTTTCCTTTTGTGATAAGAACAATTAACATAAGATCTACCCTCTTATCAAATGTTTAAGCAGGCAGTATTGGTGACTATAGGCACTACATTGTTCAATGGACCTCTAATTTATCTTGCATAACTATTATTTATTTATTTATTTATTTATTTATTTATTTATTTATTTTTTGAGACAGAGTCTCGCTCTGTCGCCCAGGCTGGAGTGCAGTGGCAGGATCTCGGCTCACTACAAGCTCCGCCTCCCGGGTTTACGCCATTCTCGTGCCTCAGCCTCCCGAGTAGCTGGGACTACAGGCGCCCGCCATCTTGCCTGGCTAGTTTTTTGTATTTTTAGTAGAGACGGGATTTCACCGTGTAGACCAGGATGGTCTCGATCTCTGACCTCGTGATCCACCCATCTCGGCCTCCCAAAGTGCTGGGATTACGGGCTTGAGCCACCGCGCCCGGCCTTATTTATTCTTCTCACAATCACTCTGAAAGGTACTGCCCCGTGTTCAAATGAAGATAAACTTCAAGCTAGTCAAAGTTTAGCTAACTACAGAGAGTCACAGCTGGGATTTAAATATTCCATTTTAATGCCCATTACACCTACCATATCCCTTCCCTCCCTCTTTTCATTCTTCCATTCCATTGCCACTTTCTCCCTTCCTTCTAATTTTCCTTTCCTCTTCCTTTCTTTCCCTATTTGCTTTAATTTATTCAAATATTTATTGACTGTCTCCTTCTACTGTGTCAAGCTTCCTCCTTAGTATGATAGGGCAAATCCATTGTGAGTGTTCCTGCCTATATTTTAATTTTACTAATCATGAAAATAATAATGGAGAGTTACATAAGGAGCCAGTACTTACGGCTGATATTATGGTTAATAGCTCATAACTAAACAAAACACTTAGTTTGTGGTTTTCATTGTACATTTAGAAAAACTTGTTTTCATTTTATGGCTGTGATTTATAAATAGAATCTTATAATTGACCTTATACTTTTTAGCCACCATTCCAACCCTTCAAAAAATGGGAAAATCTCTCTCTTTCTCTCTCTCTCTCTCTCTCTCTCTCTCTCTCTCTCACACACACACACACACACACACACACACACACGCACTTTACCTAAATAACATCATACAGTCTGTTGACTTTAGTAAGGTGTCCGGCAGTTTGCATGAATGGCATGAATGGCCTTGTCGTATGTGTCATTGCGGTCCTCTCACATATGAAGGCCTCTGGCCACTCATCAGCTTGCAGTTCTGTGGAAGGATGTTGAGTATGGGAGAGACAGTGTAAGGTCCCTCATCAGGACCTTGTTCTGCCATCCAAGAACTGAGCATCATTCCTTAAACTACTTCCCTTACCTACTTCTTCAATACTTTCATGATATATAAGATATAACTGGCAGCCATCAAACCTTATTGTCCATGTACGTTTACATGTCTGTCTTTCTGTACTAGGTAGTAAGGTCTCTCAAAGCAAATACTCTATCTTACATGATTTTATATCCTTAATATTTAGCACAATGCCTGGCACATAGCAGTCTCTCAAAAAAAAAAAAGGTGATTATTGAACGAAAAAGTGTTGAATAAATATGGTGGCACATTAAGAAGTCACTATAGCCTGAAAGATTGACTCTAAAATTCTACCTAAAGCATATTAACATATCTTCATCATCCTGGCTTACATTCTCTATACTGGGGTACCACTTTGTTATTTCATTACAATCAGCATTCATATCATCGTTAAATGTTCCCAGACGCAAAGCACTGTCACATGCATTCATTCTAGAGATCCTCTAAGGCATTCTAAGTGGCAGGATAGGTTGTTATTATTACTGCCATTTTCCAAATCAGGAGAAAAGAGATTCGGAGACGCTAAATGATCTGTCTATGTCTCCAGCTACTGACTATAAAGCTGAACTCAAAGTCAGTGTTCTCTCTCCTGTCAGCACAGTCTCTTTTCAAAATTTTGTCAACAGTCTGTATGGCACATCTTCCTGGTGCACACCACACTGTGTGCACATCACATTCAGGAACACATAAAACAATAAAGAACTAATACTTACGTGGTACTTTTGAGTCAGTCACTATCATAAATAATTTAGTCTTCTAACAACACTATGCCTTATTATGTTCACTTTAAGGATAAAGAAATTGAGCCACAGGGATGACATTAGACTCTCTAACTCTGTTTAAATAAAAAAAATCCACCAAGCCGCAGGCTTTATTTATTTTAACCTCCGTACATGTGAGAGAAAAAAATGAGCTAGTAATACTCTATGGCTTGACAAAGAAAATTCCCAAGTATTTCTGCTTCAAAAATAGATTTATCCATTTAAATATTACCAGGACCACATAGTAAATAAGGCAGCCAATCAGAATTATAGTCTTCTTAGATATTATAATTCACAAGATATAACAACAATCTTTGAAGTTCACACAGCATATCCATTTTTATGTATAACATTTGCAAATACATTTGATGAGGAAAATATATGCTTTTTTCAGTTGAGAAAGAAGAGGGAGCATTTCTCCTTAGTATATCAAAATGTATTTCACCTATAGCTAGCTAGAAAATGGCTAGTTTCAAGGTTCACTATTGGAATTTCATTGCTTAAGATTAAGAGAAAAGAATAAACAGTCTTGAGAAGCTCAAGCATTACATTGTGGAAAGCAAAACGGCACAAAAGAATTACTGATGATGGAATATGGAAGATAAAATATTTTCATCTATAACTTACACTGGACATACAGGGGCAAGCTACCTTCCTGGAAAATACAAAGCAAAAACTCTAAATAACAATCTAGAGCTGGCTGGGCATGGTGGTGTTGGGGTCCGCGTGTTTCCTAAACAAAGGAATGAACACACAAGACAACACAAGACAAGACAAACATGGCGGCCGCCCCGACGACAGGCTCCGCTTTATTTTACACAGTCGTTTGTGGAATGTTACCAAGTCACAAGACACATTGTTGTTTTTCTGACCTTTCCCTGACTTTCTGGATTTTCAAGATGTTTACACATAAACAAGCCCCCAGGGTCTGCTGTTTGCAGCTGGCTTCTATCGGGAACGCCCTGCTTCGTTTGCAAGAGCAGGACTTATCAGGAACGTCTCATTTGCGAGCACGTAGTCCTCTACATGGTGGCTCATGCCTATAATCCCAGCACTTTGTGATGCTGAGGCAGGCAGATCACCTGAGGTCAGGAGTTCGAGACCAGCCTGGCCAACATGGTGAAACCCTGTCTTTAGTAAAAATAAAAAAATTACCCAGGTGTGGTGGTGCACACCTGTAGTCCCAGCTACTTGGGAGGCTGAGGCAGGAGAATTGGTTGAACCCAGGAGGCAAAGGCTGCAGTGAGCCAAGATTGCACCACTGCCCTCCAGCCTGGGTGATGGAGTGAGACTCTATCAAAAAAAAAAAAAAAAAAAAAACCTAAATAAAATTCAATACATATTAATAGGTCATGTAAAATTAATTTGCAAATAAGTCATGTTAACAACAATGTAGTAACTTCAGAGAAAGGAAGTAGAATCCCCAGGGAAGGGATCTGGGGGATATGTCTTTGGTCTCAATTATTCTTCATAGGTAGGAGTCTTGCATAATAGACAATTACCTTTCTCATCAGGGGCAGAATGTCCATTCCTACTCTAACACACAGACTATAGGATCTTCCTAGGTAATGTAGTTATTAATGGTTTAGTATGTGCCGGGTATTGTATATGTATGTATGTGTATATAAACACATATAAATACACATATATATACATACACACACTGAAGAAAGAGACAGTAACACTTAAAATACAGTATGTCATAGTATATGTTTTCAATCAATGTTGCTATTACTATTAACAACTCTGCTTTAAGACTGTATCTGTTGTTTTTTAAAAAGGTTCAGATACCCATGTATAAGGAAGGCCTCTTTTGGATAGTTTGGGCTGTTCCTTCTTTGGGACAGGGATTGAACTAGATTGGCATTTCCCAAAGTGTGTTTCACAGAACACTGAAATAGCAGGATTGTAATAGGTTGCTACTGTAATAGGTTCCTTTGTACAGACTTCTTCAATGAAGAACTTCTAAAAACCATGTTTACCTGTGTCCATTGGAAATCTCCTAGAGCAGATGAAGTCTGTGGTTTTCACAAATATTTTGACCACAAAACCCTTACATAAGGAGTATCTTACAGGACACCAGTAGCGGTAAATGCTTGAGTAGATTTGTTATTATTATTTGCGACAGAGTCTGGTTGTGTTGCACAGGCTGGAGTGCAGTGGTGCGATCTCGGCTCACTGCAACCTCCACCTCCTGGGTTCAAGCGATTCTCCTGCCTCAGCCTCCCGAGTAGCTGAGATTAGAGGCTCCCGCCATCGCACCTGGCTAATTTTTGTAATTCCCATAATTGACTGTTTCCTACATTCTTGCCTATACAGAAAAGGGAAGTGGCCTTTTACTATGTTTTAAGGTTATGAGTGCCATCTAGTGTTTATGCATTGTCAAAACACATTACTTAGCAACCTGAAGATGGAGGATCCTGAAGCTCCATTGTAGGGAATTTTTTCCAGGCCTACCGCTTATCTCCACCAGAATTCCAAAATTCAAGTATTGAAGATGCTCAAAGACAAAGAGATCGTCACCCTGGGCTACAACCTATACATGTATTATAAGTGATCTTTTCTAATTTCTCTTTTATGTATTCTATTTCTCAAGGATTTGTTGCAGAATGGAATTCAGTAATTGAACCATATTCTTGATGTATTCATGGAGGAGAATTTAGGGCATTCAGCATGCAGTCACATTAACTAGTGTAGTCGCCTCCTCAGGCATTCTTTCTGCGGAAGGAAAGATAGAAATGTTTCCCTTATTATTTATTTCAGTGATTTGTTAGGAAAAAATGTGGAACAGAGCACAGAGAAGCAATACCCCTAGAAAGAGATTATTTCCTGTCTCTCCAAGCAATTTTAGTTTATTCATTCCTCGGGCATCCAAAAATGATCGCCCCAGCTGACTTGCTAACTCCAAAGCTCACTCTTGATGGACTTTAAGTATTTAACAAACTGTGTTTCAAGATACATGATTAGGAATATGTGTTGCCAGAAGTGAAATGCTGCAGCTGTTGAAGTGAAGGTATAATAGGTAACTGAATTTCCAAATTAGAATTTAAATTGCATTGTTGATTTCAAAAGAGTGAAAATGAATCACAGCTCACATGGGCATTTCAAAATTGTTCAGGTTATCTTCATGCTTAGAAATGTGCAGAGGGGAAGGACTTGATTTGCCAGGACTCTATTTTCAAGTTTAATTAAATGAAATATGAGCACTACACACACTATTCACCATCTTTGGGTACTGATAAGGTCACCTTATATTGTAACCTCAAATAACATTTCTAAATCTGTTCTGGTGGTGTGGCTTCCCCCTCCCCAACGCCATCCCCAGTAAAGATGTCCCAAATTATTTCTTCGATTTCCTGAAGTGGTCCTCATATGAACCTACAAACCTCATCCCTTCAAGGTTTGCCATACCTGCCATGCTCTTCCTCTCTGGCTCTGGCTTCCAGTCCCATGGAGGAACCTTGCTTTCCTAGTTTTCAGTACTGATGTTTTCTGCCTATGAAACTCTGTCTCCCTCTGTGCGTTCCTGAAACAAGCACTCTCTGAAATACTAAAAAGGATCTGGGGCCTATGCAATGTTAGGGACAAGTCTCCTCTCCACAACTCAGTGCTATTATTTCACCTTGTCCTCAAAGGTGAAACAGCCTAAATCAGAAATCTTATAAAACCTTTCACCTAAGCAACACCTTCAGCTTCTCTTCGCTCATCTTCTGGAGTCACCCAAACTCCAGCAAAACCACTACCCTCCCCTCAGGAATAAGCATCAGTAAGGTTTCAGAATTTTTCAAGGTACTGTGTCAGCCAGGACATTCTGTTAAACTTTGAAGTGAAATCCAACTAAGTGGAGTTGATGCTGTTTTTGAGGAGGTAAAAACGTATTGCCCTAAATCTGACCAGTTAAATTTAGAGTTCTGGTCCAGAAACCATGTGGAAGTTACCTCTCCACACCAGCATGCTTGTTCCAGGCATTTGCTCTCTCTCTCTCTAACCCACTGCCTCTAGACCCATTGACTCTTCAGTCATTTCCGGCTTTTGCCTCTCTTAATTGTGGAGCCCATTTAGACTTCTCCCTACCTTACTGGATCTTTCTTCTTGCACAACTGAGAACCCACTGCTCCCCTGATCACAAGACCACCTCAAATGAAAACAGAAGTGGCCTGTGAAGAGGCTCCAGGGGAGTTACTCTTGCTCAGCCTCGGCTTCAGAGCCCCACTACCCAGGCTGACTCGTGGCCCAGCCGCCCGAGCGTGGGGATTCAGCAGGGCCTGACTATGGGCAGAGTCCTTTATTCCTGATGATTGCCTAGTGCATGTAAACATCACCCATTACATACAGACTTCCAGCCTGTGGAAAGAGCAAACAGGACAAAAAGCATATCTAATCATATTCTTTTCCTGCTCTCTTTAAAGCCTTTCAGTGGTGTCCTGCTGTTCTTAAAGCCTAAAATTTTTAACATAGCCCGTAAAGTTTTGCAGTCTGGCCCCTGCCTGCCTGGACAGCCTGCCCCATCCGCAATACTTCCCCTACTCTTCACTGATGCCTCAGCCACCCTGGATTTTTCTTTACCTATGGTCAGGGATGCTATTCAAAATTTTCACACCTTGGCATAACCCTGGCACCAGTCCACACAATGAATGGCCATAGTGCCACAGATGCTGGACAGCAGGGTGGTGGGGACTTCTAGGGAGCCAGAGTTGTGGGTCACTCAGGAGAGCTCAGGACAGCAGTCATTTACTAACAAACCACACACAAGTGTGTTTCACTGTTGTGCCAAAAGAAAGAGCCATATCACTGAGTGGGGATGGAGCAGTAGCCCTGTCCCCTCTGTGCTGAGCTCCCTCCTACCTCCAACCTGTTCGCTGAATTTCCTCTGAAAAGGAACTTGGAGTAGACAAGGAAAAACCCTCCATTATCTAAAAGGGACCAGAGAACTCATGAATTGCCCCAAGTATCACTTAAGCAGCATCCCCATTGTCTGACATAGAATCCGGCTGTGTAATATATGTTAAAGAAAAACAGTAAATAGGCCGGGCGCGGTGGCTCAAGCCTGTAATCCCAGCACTTTGGGAGGCCGAGACGGGTGGATCACGAGGTCAGGAGATCGAGAGCATCCTGGCTAACACAGTGAAACCCGTCTCTACTAAAAAAATACAAAAAAACTAGCCGGGCGATGTGGCGGGCGCCTGTAGTCCCAGTTACTCGGGAGGCTGAGGCAGGAGAATGGCGTAAACCCGGGAGGCAGAGCTTGCAGTGAGCTGAGATCCAGCCACTGCACTCCAGCCTGGGCGACAGACCGAGACTCCCTCTCAAAAAAAAAGAAAAAAGAAAGAAAGAAAGAAAAACAGTAAATAGGCTGCGCACGGTGGCTCACGCCTGTAATCTCAGCATTCTGGGAAGCTGAGGTGGGCAGATCACCTGAGGTCGGGAGTATGAGATCAGCCTGACCAACATGGAGAAACCCTGTCTCTACTAAAAACACAAAATTAGCCAGAGGTGGTGGCGCACACCTGTAACCCCAGCTACTCGGGAGGCTGAGGCCGGAGAATCGCTTGAACTCGGGAGACGGAGTTTGCGGTGAGCTGAAATCGTGCCATTGCACTCCAACCTGGGCAACAAGAGCAAAACTCTATCTCAAAAATATATATATATATATGTATTTTCTTTTTAAAGAAAAACAATAAATAAAATTTGTGGGCACTCAGTAAACTGTGTAGGGAAACAAAATTAACATTGCTGCTTTCCAGTTACATTCCTAAAGTCCTGCTTATTCAATGTGTCATAAACACACTATATGTCACAACTTAGCAAGATGCAGTGAAAATAGTACCTTAGGAACCATCTACTTAACATCAGGCTTGTAACACGTAACTCACAAGATGACTACTCAAAGGATTTAACTGTAAGCAGCTTTCAAAACTCTGAAGCTTAACTCACTGCACCAGTAAAACACCAGCTTTTCTCACAGTGGTACTTCCAAAACTCTGTATAATAGCAGATGTGTGAAATGCTCCATTAAAACAGTTCATAATTCAGTGAAAGATCTGAGAAGTCCTGCAGCAATTTTTTTTAAATGCTGATACAGTGTGGTTTTTTGTTTGTTTCTTTGTTGGTTGGTTGGTTGGTTGGTTGGTTGGTTGGTTTTTTGGTTTTGGTTTGTTTTTGTTTGTTTTTTTGAGACGGAGTCTTGCTCTGTCGCCAAGGCTGGAGTGCAGTGGTGCGATCTCGGCTCACTGCAAGCTCCGCCTCCCGGGTTCACGCCATTCTTCTGCCTCAGCCTCCCGAGTAGCTGGGACTACAGGCGCCTGCCACCCTGCCCGGCCAATTTTTTCTATTTTTAGTAGAGATGGGGTTTCACCGTGTCAACCAGGTTGGTCTCTATCTCCTGACCTCATGATCCGCCCGCCTCCTTCTCCCAAAGTGCTGGAATTACAGGAGTGAGCCACCACGCCCGGCCCATAAAGAGTTTTTTAATATTATTTAGCAAAATAACTTTTTTAGTCTTTGGATATAAATTACTATCAAGTGAAACATATTTTTTGAAAATTCTGCCATAATCTCCAGAACACCTCTTGTAAGTATTTTATTTGACAGAAGTAATATTTTCACCTTCAAATCTTGTTTGCAGAGCTCAGAGACATTCACAAAGTACCAAAAGCTACTAGACACTAAGGATACAACGTGAAAAAAGCATTGTCTCCTCAGTGAACATGTAGCTTCATGAAGGGAGACAGACAAATAAATAAGTAATTTCCAGTATAACATGGAAATGCTAATGGTAACTTCCAGGGACCACATGAGCATAAAGAAGAGACCATCCTTAGCTCAGGATGGGAAAGTAAGAAGGATTCTGGAGGGGAAACTTTCCAACAAAGAGGGCCCCAAGAAACCAAAACCAGTAATTAGAGATAAAATGCCTAACATTTATTGAATATATGCTCAGCACCAAGCATTTTGCTGGATACTGCACTGTGATTTCACTGAATTGTCCCAACAACCTTGTTGGATTGAGGGCTCAGAGAAATTAAATAATTTGTCCAAGATCACACAGATAATCAGTAATGATGGTGGTATTTGGAACACTGTTGCTTCTGATTTCAAAGCTATGCTCTTTCTGTGATGTAGGCCTTCACAAGAGAATTGAATTTGGCAGTTTGCTTATGTCTGAGGCAGTCCATACTCAAAGTCTAGTTAATGAAGAAAGCGTAAATGCCTAAAAAAAGAGCATTTAAAAGGAGACATATGAGTCATCACAGGAAGCCATTGTATAGGAAGGCTGTAAAATTAAGGTACTTAGAAGCAATGTTCAAATCCTTAGAAGCTTCCCTTGAGGACGAAACTATGTTTTATTCATCTCTTCACCTTTGTTGATTAACTTAGAACCCAGCTACTGAGCAAATGTTTAATGAATGAATGAATGAATGACTCATTTTTGCCCGCCTCTCTGAAGGCAGTTGGGAATCCCAGGGCCCCTCTCAGTTGTATTCATCTGGAACGCTGGCCAATTAATCCCTTCTGTCCTGAAGATTCAGAATAAATTAAAGCTTTTAGCTTTCTGGTCAATGAAATGTATTTCCAATTCGGACAGATCATTTCCTAATTGACTAAAAGGAATTCCCATAGATCAGAAAAATGTTAATTAAATATTCTATTACATATTAAATGCTAAATAATTGATGATCGTTTAAAATATGTTTATGTCAGATTCTCTTCTTCTAAATAGATATTTAGGTAGCGAAGACTTCCTATACAAATTTCAAAGGTTGGATTAACACCTGTTCCAATGTCTTCCCTGTGTAAACATTTAAAATGTGGTATAATAGCTGATCACAAATAAAGGGGAAATCATGCAGAGACCTCAGGTTTTAAAGGAGGAGTGATCATCGGCTTGATTATCACTCCTCCTTTAAAATTTGAAATCTCTTTCGAGTCAAAAAGTGGACTGATGTTTAGTCTAGTTCATTTTGGCCTCAGAATAACCTATTTTATTAGCTAATCTCTAATAACCCTTAGATTTGCATTACATATACATATATATGTATAAAGTCCCGCACTGTGATTATCTCATTTGATCCTCAAAGAGTCCCTTCAGGAAAGGTAGGAAAATGATCATGCTGCTGTTTTATTCAAGAAGAAACTGAAAGGTTCAACAGTTTTATAACTCAAAGCCTATTTGACTCTAGGAATAGGCTTCCTTCTTTCATGAGAAGCTTCCTTATCTGTAACACTAACTACTCTAGGAATGTGCCTGGTGGGAACTTGGCTGGTGAAATTATCTCCTGGAGGTCTTGACTCCGGACAACAGACAACAGCTCTTGGTAACTTACATGAAAAAATAATTTATTGGAGAAATAACAGATAGTCTAGATAACAGGAAGCCTGAGGAACCAGGCTCAGAGGCCAGGGAGGAAATCCTCCTAAAAAGCAACCTACTAAGGATGCTGGGCTGTCACCACTGGCCACTTATGGCCAAACCACACTGCTGAGAAAAGTCTCTATTTCTCCATGCACCTTACATGTTAGTGTGGGGATGCTAAATTCTCAACTGGAACATCTGCTTGACCTGCCCTGTTGTAGCTGCCGAGGGGTGGGAAAAGGGAATAGCTGCCCCCTCCAGCTTCTCTAATGAGGGTAAGGCTGTGCCTCCTTCCTGTCTTGAATTGTCCCCAAATAAGAAGCATATCTGAACACTGGGTAGATAAATGATAAATGACCATTAGTGATTATTGGCTCACTGAGCTCTACTTGAGGAATGTTTTAGGTCTAGGATCTTAAGGATCGTAAGTGCTTCTTAAACAATAGAAATTATTTCGGAGAGAAGCCTCTCATGGGAGGAGCCTAGGCCTAAGAGAATAAAAGGAGAGGAATTGATGACAGAAAGGATGAGAGACATATTGTGCACTTCCTACCTAGTAAGAACTTCACATAGTTTGTTTACTATTATCTTGCAGGTCAAAGTTCTAACACTCTGAGATGTTAAATAATTTGGTTAAGACCAGACTGTAGTAAAAGGACTGGACTCTAAGTCTGCCCAACTTCAAAGTCAGTATTTTTTTCATCTTTTACACAAATTCCATAGATTCTATCAACTTTGATCATGTTACTCCTCCGCTTAATATCTTTCCCACAAGTTCCTGCTGCCTTTCCAGCCAAATTCCCTCTTTTAATGACAAGTACAGTTATCTCCTCTGAATTTGCTCTAGAGAGGAATGCAATATAATGGGAACTAGAGGGTAGAGTTTGTTTTTTGTAACAGTGTTTATATGTTGATGGAGATGATTCAATAGAGAAAAGGAAATTGGCGATTTATTTAGCAATTCGTATAAATGTATATGAAGTGGAAGAAGTGGAAAACACTTTGTATGGCTGTGACTCTTATTTGTTAATTATTTGATTTATTGAATATCTCTTATTGATTTATTTTGTTTATTGCTGTATTCCAAGAGTTTTGAAAAGTACCTGGCACTTTATAAGTGTTCAATAATGAAAGCATGTCTGTCAAATATTATTCTATGTCTACAGGAAATAGAGAGGTAAATCAGACATTGATCTCACCTTCAGGGACTGATAGCTTAGTGGAGACATAAGATATGAACGTGGTCATAATGCATGGCAGATTGATAAAAAGAAACAACTACTCTGACTTATTCTTCACAGGCTGACATTATTTAAAATCCATAAAAGTTTCTTAATTCTAAGTATCATCTTATCTTCTTCATCATCACCATCACCACTTCTGACACCATTCACTTCACTACATGCAATGACTGCTCTCAACAACTGACATATGTGGAGAGTCCATGAATGTCCTATAACAGCAAATTGCTCATACATGAGCTGCTTCTCTCTTTCTACCACCCCAAATTCCCAAGCGCAGCGTTGGCCCTTTCTCTGCCTCCTAACTTCTGCTCAGGTTCTGAACAACTGCAGAGCTTGAAGCAGCAGATATCATAAGTCATGAGATATGAACTTCCCAGCTAGTATGGAGGTCAGTAAGGATAAACGTTTATGTCTGGATCATCATCGCATCCCAGAACCTGACCCAGTGCTAGGCACACAGAGGTGTTCATAGGTGATGAATAAATTAGAGCATGAACGAATTTCAAGAAGTCTTCGCTAAGGGGAAAGGAAAGCTTTTGGAGATTTTGTTCTAAGTTTTTTCCCTGAAATTCTCAGATGATTCTTTTTTAAGTTGTCTGTGACATCTATGAGCCAACTTATTGCCTTGTTTTCCAGTTTAAGTGTCTGTTGGTTGGAAGAGAGAAATCCTGGATGAATAACTTACCAGAGAATAACTAAATGTGGATCAGTAGATAGGATCCCAGGGGTAGCATTTTTCACTGGAAAAAGCTGTTCCTATACTACATATTTGCTGTGCTTTTGAAATGTCAGGGTTCAGTTGCTTAACAGTGAATCAGTAAAAAGAAAATATTCCCTTCCTCAGTTGTCAGGCCCACATTATTTTCTGCCCCAGAAAGAAATATCTCCAGGGAATCTTTCCATTCATTGGAAACATCCACTGTCTTGCCCTGAAAGCCATAAAAAATGAGACAAATCTGTCTGAAAGCAGGTACCAAGGTCTGGACTTTTCGACCTGAACCATAGTTTACATGTGAAATGTTACATATAAAATGCTTAGGTATTATCATTCTAATAGTGTAGCTGATAGCAGTGATAATAATTGGTTGTTTCTGAATAGTACTTTTGATTTATGGAACAGTTTTAAATTTTTATTCTTATGGCAACCTTAGGCAGGGGATGGTATTATTATAATAAAAACTTTTTATGAAGAAACCAAGCCTCAGAGATGCTTAGTAGAGAATACAAAGTGATAATATTAAATGGAAACCTGACTATTTAGCTGCTTATACATTTTTCAGTTATTTTCATGAACTATGGCCTGTGAACCTATTATTCCCATAAGACAATAAAGTGACTGGGATTATTTCCTAAAAATCCACAAGATGGCAGTAAAAGATTTTGCATTGAACTGGAGACACTAGTGGAATGTGACATTTTGCCGAGTTTTCATACTAGTGATTGTATTTGATCACAGTATTAAAACTGGTTATCATAATGATAGCTTTTTAAAATATAACTCAATGAATTTAAGTTGAATTCAAACCTGAAAGTAGCATTTGTGGTTTTGTTGATTTTTTTTTTTTTTTTTTTTTTTTTGGTGAGAGTTCTATTTTTCAACGTAAGAAACCACTAGGAATCAGCCAGGAGTTCTAAGAGCCAAGATTTCTTGAGAAAGCTCAAAATGAGTAATGTTACTCCTTCTTGAACGTTGGACTGACCTATAATTCTCCTTCTTGAAAGAGAGAAATAGAGGGGTCAACAAAAGGCCAATAGTTAATCTTCCTTATAATTTCATTTCTTGTTATTTGTCTATGTTCAGAATCTATCCTGGAGGGAAACTTTTCTGATGGACCAATGCTGCTATAAAACAAATTCCAGAAACATTTATTGCCTATATCTCTTGGGTTTTGTGTGCAACATAAACTATACTAAGCTATGGGTAGTTTTTCATGTACTTTTATTATTCTACTCCCAGATTTATGATAGAATTCAGAAGAATGAAGACTACATTTTTCTTTTCTTTTTCTTTTTTTCTTTTTGAGACAGAGTCTTGCTCTGTCTTCCAGGCTGGAGTGCAATGGCATGGTCTTAGATCATTGCACTCTCAGCCTCCCAGGTTCAAGTGATTCTCCTGCCTCAGCCTCCCAAGTAGCTGGCATTACAGGCATGCACCAGTATTCCTGGCTAGTTTTTGTATTTTTAGTAGAGATGGGGGTTCACTATGTTGGTCAGGCTGGGCTCGAATTCCTGACCTCAGGTGATCCACCTGCCCCAGCCTCCCAACGTGCTGGAATTACAGGTGTGAGCCACCACACCTGGCCTACATTTTTCCGTCATTTGGCGGGTGGTCTGCCTCCATGCTGAGCGGGTACTCCCTTTGTTGATGGGGCTCATGATTATCATCAGGGACACATGGACCTGAGTCAGTAGACTCTAGAATTGAGAACATCAGAGAAAATCCCACTGTTTCCGTATCTAACATAAAGGCAAGCAAGTGTTCCTTAGCATCTCCTTTGTGTGTAGCAGACAGGACTCATGCCTCGAAAAGATGGCAGTGGATTTGCATAAACACGTAAAAACCTAAAAGTGGACATCAGGTATCTCTAGTTTTAAAGTCCTTCGGGCACTCTCTTATGCTACCCAAATTTCTCTTTCCCCTTTTCCTGACTTTTCTTCTCTAATGTCTTTTTACCTTCATATTCATAGTCATTTCTTATGACAAAGAGTACAACCTTAATTTTTGCTTATTTGTTGGAGACTCTCTTTTCACCTTGGGTGGCTCATCATCTTTTCCCTGAAGGAAAAACAATATCTCTTTCATTCCCTTACGAACATAGATTTAAACCTCCTGTTAGGAAGTAAAATATTCCACTCCATTCCTCTATTTATTCATTTATCCTCTCATCCCTGTCTACAACAAACTTGACAGGGCCTTCCATGTTTATGTTACCTTGCTGGGTGGAATGTAGTGATGACTAAGCCATGTGTCATGTCCTTGGGATGCTTGTAGTCTAAGAGAAGAAATGAGCAGGTCCACCCTGAATTATACCATAAGAA